>NW_017299378.1:27579-27799 GCF_001594075.2 Trachymyrmex cornetzi
TTGTGTTTCCTCCTCTCTGATTGATGACCGCTTGCAATCGTTGTCGCATGTTTACACATCTCTGGATGAAGGCTACTAGAATTTCGTTCCAAATCTGTCCAAGCGCTTCTCGCAGCTCATACAAATTTAGTAGCTGTTCTTCGCGGCGTCTTAATCGTCATTCCATCTCGTCCCAAATGTGTTCAATCGGATTCAAATCCGGACTATTAGCAGGATGATG
>NW_017299378.1:30260-51345 GCF_001594075.2 Trachymyrmex cornetzi
CCTCCACCAATTGATGCAAAATATGTACCTTAATGTCTCCGGCACACCAACGCTATGTTCGTCGCGCGCGACACGCGATATCCAATGAGTGTACAGCTTTACCGATCTTCTCATTCTAAGGCCGCGGTCCGATACACGCTCACAACGCTTAAAAATCATTTCAATACTCGAAAATATACACATCACTCCTTGCAATAATCTGATCTCGTATGTCCGTTAACGTCAAAATTCAAATCTTTTAAGGTTAGGTATTAAAAGTTCGTACACACGATACACACACTGCACATATCGCATTCCATTTAAGCGTGGCAAACTGTGTTTGAGTGTGTTATACTGTGTCGGTTTGTGTCTCCTAAAAGGAAAGCAGCCTATGTGTCGTGATGTCGTTCAACTCGTGTACATCCTGGCACTACACATCTTTGTTTATCCATTTCTCCTGCACTAATTATATATAATAACAGCCGTTTGAAAAAACTCATATGAGAAACCAAAGACATATAGCGTTTTCGGCCCGATCGGGTTTGCACCAACCTGGGTTGGATTAATCTTTCCTATTGGTTGACGTCACCCGCTCTACCAATAGGAAAGCACAAAACGCCATTAATCCAATCCGTTGGTGCAAACCTGGCCGTGCCGAAAACGCTAATAGAGAATGGACTGCGCGATCCATGTGTCACATCGACATCTAGAATGGACCGCTGATGGCAATGGTGGGGGTAGAAAGACGATTAGAGTGAGAGGCAAAAATAATAAGATCGTTCTTTCTCTGTTTATTGTTGTTTCCAACTAGCCTGATTGGTTGTTGGATTAACAACAACCAATCAGGCTTCAGTAAACAGAGAAAGAACGATCTTATTATTCCTGCCTCTCACTCTAATCGTCTTTCTACCCCCACCATTGCCATCAGCGGTCCATTCTAGATGTCGATGGTGTGTCAAAATGGTCGATAGGGATGAGAGAGAGGGACTGTGGCAGACAGCCATTTCTATCTCTTTCCATTTAATGGTGTAATGGGAGAGAAAATGAGAGGGAAATTGGCCGTCTCCCACGGTCCCTCTCTTTCATTATTGTCGACCACATTTGATACACTATTAGATACGGATCGCGCATTCCATTCTCTATGGCTTTGTGAGAAACACACTGAAAATGTTCTCAAAAAAACGATACATGTGCGATTTATTTCTTCCGTTTCTGCGATGCAGATAGATTTCACCGAAATGGCTGCTATTCAGAAACGTCGCTGTTGCCATCTGGAGTTGTTACGCGATATTAATCCAAATACTGTTTTAGATTTCCGCATGGAGTTGACCCACCGTGTGCTGAACGCAGCCAGCAGCCTGTCTTTGGGTGATACCATGACACATGTTTGATACACGCCTACCACGTAAGTATCGTGAATCTGACTTAGCACTTTGTGATTATTTAATTGTTATTAAAAAAGAAAATTGTGCATTAATTCAATATCTTATAGGTATAACGTATTGATAAGTTGCTGTCAAAAGGAATAGATATGCCTCAATACACAAGTATGTATTCGACCAAAATAGAGTCTCTAACCTAAAAGTTTATATTCTTATTCAATAATCGAACACAACAGGCAATATTAATTTTTTGAGCTATATAATACGTGTCTCTCTCTCTCTCTCTCTCTCTCTCTCAATTTAAAAATAACATCTAATTTTATTCTAAAACTTATTGTGGAAAATATAATCTGAAATATATCTGAAATATATGTAGCTATAATTGACAAAACAATCTAACAAAATTTAATTCTTAATCTAGGTATTTACTGAATTTTGTAATGTAACTTAGATTATCTGTATCTAATTTTATTTTATTTATGTGTGATATTGTATCATATTATCATCAATTGCAGTTTTTAATATTGTAGTGGAAGATTTTGAAAAATATATTTTACAATTGTATTCATCTAATTTGTAGTATTTTTACAATTTCTCTCTCTCTTTGTTCATTTATTTTTATTCATAGATTATCAATATATTTCAGTTAAAGTGAAATGGGGCAAAGAGCTCTTTTCTAATGTAGAAGTTAATACCGAGGAAGATCCAATATTATTTAAAGCGCAGCTCTTTGCATTGACTGGGGTTCAACCAGAGAGACAAAAAGTTATGCTAAAAGGAATGACACTTAAAGATGATGATTGGGGCAATCTAAAACTTAAAGATGTAATAATAAATAATTGTAGCTAGCTTAGCATATGATATTTAATAAAAGATTTATGATTTATTGTTGACTATATTAGGGTGTCACAATACTTATGATGGGTTCTAAGGAGGAAGATGTACCAACAGAGCCAATAGAAAAGCCAGTGTTCTTGGAAGATATGAATGAAGCTGAATTGGCTACTGCTTTAGATTTGCCATCCGGTTTACTTAACCTTGGCAATACGTGTTATCTAAATGCAACGGTACAATGTTTAAAAACTGTACCAGAATTACGAGAAGCCTTAAAAATTTTTTCAGGAGGTTGGACTACAGGTGCGAGTTTATCAATAACTGCGCAAAGTATAACTGCATCGTTAAGGGATTTATATGACAATATGGACAAAGGAACAGCTAGAGCACCACTTGTTTTACTTCAAATGTTACATTTGGCTTTTCCAAGATTCGCAGAAAAAACTGAACAGGGTGTATTTCAGCAACAAGATGCAAATGAATGTTGGACAGAATTAATTAGGATGTTGCAACAAAAGTTGCCCGCAAAGGTTATTAGACATGTTATATATTAGCAATTTTTTAAATCTTTAAATTATATTACTACTTATTTATTTGTAATTATAAAGTCATCATTGGAAGCATTGTATATTTGTAACAGAACAACCCAAATGTGTCAGAAGATAATAGCAAAGCCACTAAACCAAGATCATTTATTGAACAATACTTTGGGGGTATATTTGATTATGAGTTGAAATGTACTGAATCCGAAGATGAACCAGCCACTATTGGAAAGGAAGAATTTTTACAACTGAGTTGTTTTATTTCGACTGATGTTAAGCATATGTATTTTGGACTTAGAAACAAAATGCAGGAGCAAATAACAAAAATGTCTTCAACGCTTGGAAGAAATGCCACTTACACAAAAACGGTAAATTTTTTTATTATACATATATATGTATATATATATACCGGGTGTTTCAGACCACCCGTCCCACCCTTTTATCTTCGCAGTATAAGGTCCAATCAAAAAAGTGTTCAGACAAAAGATGTAGGATTTCTAAAGACCTATTTACTGGTTTTAGCCGTCGTCAGACAACTTGCGTAATGCCGACTGTACTGTAACTTTCGAGCCTTATAACTCGAAAAATATTTAATGAAAAAATATTTTATTAGTGTTTTGAAAAGCTCTTGAGGTAAGCTACAAAAAATGTAATGAAAGATAAGGGGTTTCATTTTAAAAAATCGATGTGATCTTGACTTGACCTTGGCGATGCCACCCAAGATCAAATTCGTAGCGCCAGTAAATAGGTCTTTAGAAACATAACCTACAACTTTTGTCTGAACACTTTTTCGATTGGACCTTATACTGTAAAGATAAAAGGGTGGGACGGGTGGTCTGAAACACCCGGTATATGTATATATTTATACAATTTGAATATCGGCTCAAAAGTTTCCATTTTATGCCAAAAGAACATCTTTAAATTTTTATCAAAAAATAAGATTTAGAGGTCACTAGTTAACGATTTTTAACTAAAAATTGCGATTTTCTTTAAAACTAAGAGATTTAAATGCCTATTACGGTCGAAGAGCTGGATCTTCGTTGCTTTTAAAATAATTCAATCTTGAATTACTAATATATACTATATATGTACTTGCATATATACCATATTGTAGTCTTTTTCAAACTGCGCGCCGAATTGTTTTTCCGGACTAAATAAACGCAATTAAAATTACTCTAGTAATCGCGAATTAAATTGACAAGCAATTTTAATAATTTGATGCTACTATCAAGCATCATATATTATAAAGATGTTAGTATATTAAAACTGTTAATAAATTTATCGCGAAAAATATTACCTCGGTTGGGACTTGAACTCGGATCTCTTGCATACCGTGCGAGCGTCCTAAGCCTTTAGACCACCGAAGCAATTGATAGTAGCATCAAATTATTAAAATTGCTTATTAATTTAATTCGCGATTACTAGAGTAATTTTAATTGCGTTTATTTAGTCCGGAAAAACAATTCGGCGCGCAGTTTGAAAAAGACTACAATATGGTATATATGCAAGTACATATATAATATAAAGTACACATATAAGTACTAATATATAAGTATATATTAGTAATTCAAGATTGAATTATTTAAAGCAACGAAGATCCAGCTCCGACCGTAATAGGCAGTTATATTCTAATATTAATTGAGTTTCTCAAATATACGGTCAAAAAAAATATAAATATATTGTCAAGATTGAATTATTTTAAAAGCAACGAAGATCCAGCTTCGACCGTAATAGGCATTTAAATTTCTAGTATTGATTGTGTTTCTCACATATACGGTCTAAAAATAAAAATATTGTTAAGAAATTTAGAGGAAATAGGCACAACAGAGAAGCTATCAGTATGTGGCTCAGTGGCAAGACGGAAGTCTACCAATTTGGAGGAGCCAGGCCTTGATTCGAATCTCAGAGAACTCTGATATTTTTCTTATGTTGTTATCAATTGTTTACAATACATGTTTGATTTATTGCAAAAACAGCTTAATCCAGATTTTAAATGTGATTTTGTATGTTTTTTTGGTCACGATGCAATAATTCATTTAGCTCTATGATATATATTTTAAGAAATACAGCCCAACTAATGTGAAAAAAATGACCAAATTTTGAGTTCAAGATCGATTTTAGCAAGGTTCCAAGCGTTCAAATGGGTCATTACTCCCCTCAAATTGTAGATCTGTTCACCCAGAACAAGATCCAGTTGATATTTTCCCGGGACCTCCTGCAGGGCCTTTAAAAGTTACATTTAACTGATTATAAAATGGATTATTAACGGATTACAAAACATTTTTAAGAATAGAAAAAATTTTTTTCCTATTCTTAAAAAAGTCTAAAGTATATCGCTTTGTGGTTTTGACATCCTTGAACCAAATACTTCAATTTGATGATAAAAAACTCTATTACAAAATGAAATGAGTATATAATAAAAAAAAAATATGATTAATTAAAATAAACTACATATTATTTAGTATTTTTTTTTATTATGTATTCATTTCATTTTCTAATAAAGAGTTTTTTATCATCAAATTGAAGTATTTGGTTCAAGGATGTCAAAACCACATTAATCATATTTTTTTTTATTATACACTCATTTCACTTTGTAATAGAGTTTTTATTATCAAATTGAGGCATTTGATTTGAGGATGTCAAAATCACAAAGCGATATACTTTAGAACTTTTTTAAGAATAGAAAAAAAATTTTTTTATCCTTAAAAACGTTTCATAATCCAGTTAAATGCAACTTTTAAAGGCCTTGTAGGAGATCCTGGGAAAATTCCAACTGGATTTTATTCTTGGTGAACAGACTTATAATTTGAGGGGAATAATTAACGACTCTCATTTATAAACGCTTGAAATCTTGCTAAAATCGAACTCGAACTTTGGTTATTTTTTTCACATTAATCGAGCTGTATTTCTTAAGGCGTATATCGTAAGATTAAACGAATTAGTGCATCGTGTTCAACGACCAAAAAACACAATATTACATTTAAAATCCGAATTAAGTTATTTTTGCATCAAATTAAACATGTACTAAGAAAACTCGAAACTTTGATTTAAAAATCGTTCGCTAACGACCTCTAAATCTTAATATTTTTTGGTAAAAATTTAGAAGTGTTTTTTTGGCATAAAATTAAAGCCTTTGAGCTGAGAGGCCGATTAAAAAATAATTTTTTCCTTGTCAATCTAATATATATATATACCAGGTATGTAAATATGAAACCGGAATTTACCAATAGATGGCCATAGTTGTCAATGTAGTTGCCGTCAGACCGCGTCATTGACGCCATTTTCTCTGACATCTGACAAAGATTTTCAACTCACAACAATACAAGTTTCATACAACAGTATAGTTTGTAATAGCGTTGAACATGTCGAATTTTGTGCCTGGAAACTACGATTTGCGGACAGCATTGATTTTCTGTTACCATTTGAAGAAAACTGCTGCAGAATCGCATCGAGTGCTTGTCGAAGCTTACGGTGAGCATGCTCTTGGTAAATCACAGTGCTTTGAGTGATTAAAAAATTCAAAAATGGCGATTTTGACGTGAGAAACGAAGAACGTGGAAAACCACCGAAAAAGTTTGAAGACAGCGAATTGCAAGCATTGTTGGATGAGGATGACGCTCAAACTCAACAACAACTCGCGGATCAATTGAATGTGACACGAGAAGCCGTCTCCATACGTTTGAAATCCATGGGAAAGATCCAGAAGATGGGAAAATGGGTTCCACATGAACTGAATGAAAGACAGCAGGAAAACCGAAAAACCACTTGCAAATGCTGCTTGCCAGGTACAAAAGAAAGTCATTTCTCCATCGAATTGTGACTGGCGATGAAAAATGGATATATTTGAGAATCCTAAGCATAAAAGATCATGGATAACTCCAGGCGAATCATCGCCATCTACCGCAAGGCCAAATCGCTATGGACGGAAGACAATGCTCTGTGTTTGGTGGGATCAGAAAGGTGTGATCTATTATGAGCTGCTAAAACCTGGCGAAACCGTTAATACTGAACGCTACCGACAACAAATGATCAATTTGAATCAAGCTTTGCGTGAAAAACGACCGGAATATCAAAAAAGGCAACACAAAGTGATTTTGCTTCATGATAATGCACCATCACACACAGCAAAACTGGTCAAGGAAACGATTGAGGCGTTTGGTTGGGAAATACTTTGGCATGCGGCTTACTCACCAGGCTTGGCTCCGTCCGATTACTACTTATTTGCATCGATGGGACACGCACTTGCAGCGCTTCACTTCTTACGAGGATGTACAAAAATGGCTAGATGACTGGTTTGGCTCAAAAGAGTAACAATTTTTTTGGCGTGGCATCCACAAATTGTCATACAGGTGGGAAAAATGTATAGCTAGCGATGGGCAATACTTCAAATAAAATATTTTTTATCATTTTCATGCAATAAACGTGTATTTTCTATTAAAAAATTCCGGTTTCATATTTACATACCTGGTATGTATATATGTATATATATATGTATATATATAAATGCACAGGGTATCTGGAATTTAAATGTCAAAATTTCGGGAGCTTGTAAGAGATCGATAAACTAAGAAAAAAGTTCTGTAGAAATATACTTGTTTTTGCTTCGTTTTGGAGAAAATCATAAAACGTAGTTTACATTTTTATATTTTCTCATTACTTATTCACGTTATATTTCACTTGCTTGATGTAGATATCGTTCAGAATGTTGACCTCTTGTAATGCAAGCATTGCATCTAGTACGGACAATTAAACACTGATCTGACGATATTTGGTGCACTGCAGCTTCGATTCAATTTCTCAATTGTTTTCTTGAGTTGATTGACGACGAATAAACCTCCTGCTTCAAGATCCTCAAAGAAATCCAATGGTGTCAGATCAAGTGATCGGGGTGGCCAAGGAACTACTCATCCACGTTCAATTCCCCGTTGTGGAAAATGTCTGTCTAATGAAGCTCGAGTAGTTCTGCTATAATGAGTTGGACATCTATCGAATTGAAACCACATTTTAATCCATTGCTGCAGGTGGATGCCTTCTAAATAATCAAAGAAGTCAATCTCCAAAAACTTTGTATATCTGGCCGCATTTAATCCATCGGATAAAAAATGGTCCCATTAGACAAAAACAAACCAAAAAAGTTTTCACCTGAAAACGGAATTATTATTATTATTATTTTTGTGTATGATTTTAGCGACGATAATACTTTAGAGGCAGTGCAAGAACGAAGCAACTACGTTTTGTCTTTTTTGCGATTTTCTCCAAAACGAAGCAAAAACGAGCATATCTCTATATGACTTTTTTTCTTAATTTATCGATCCCCTACACGCTCCTAAAGTTTTGACATTTAAATTCCAGACATCCTGTATATACAGGGTGTCCCATTTTAAATAATGCATTAAGATTTCTCGAAGACTATGGTAGATACGGAAAAATGTTTCAAACAAAAGTTGTATGGTTCGGAGGAGGACATAAGAAGGTACCATTGATTTGACCTTGAGTGTCGTCGCCAAGATCAGGTCAAGGTCACATCGATTTTTTTTTAATGGAACACTATTTTTGATTGCAGAATCTAAAAGCTGATGTCAAGAGCTTTTCAAAACATTATTAAAATTATTTTTTATTACGTATTTTTCGAGTTGAAGGCTTGAAAGTTAAGTACCACCGGCATTAGCATTATGCAAGGTGTCGAACCGACAGCTGAAATCTATTGAATGTTGTTTGGAATCATGTCCTGGATAACATTTGTCAAGACTAATGGAGATTCTTCTTATTTTCATTTTTGCACTAAAAATTCATTTTTACGTAAAAATGAAGATAAGAGGTACAAATCTCCATTGACCTTGATCTTGACAAATATTATCCAGAACATGATCCCAAACAACATTCAAGAGGTTTTAGCGCCGGTCGGACACTTTGTGTAATACTAATGCCGGCAGTACTGTAGCTTTTAAGCCTTATAAAATTGAAAAATACTTAATGAAAAATAAATTTATTACAATGTTTTGAAAACTCTTGATCTCAGCTATTAGATTCTGGCATCAAAAATAGAGGATGTTCCATTAAAAAAAAATCGATGCAAAATTGCGACCTTGACTTGACCCTTGGTGATGCCATCCAAGGTCTAACTGATAAAATCAGTAAATAGATCTTTTTAAGCCCTATAACTTTTGTCTGAAACATTTTTCTACAAAACTTATATTTTCCGAGTTATTCAGGGGTCGTTTTTCCCGGCTTTTTTTTTCCCCACTCTATATACATATATGTATATACATAGGGTGTTTCAGACCACCCATACATCCCTTTTATCTTCGCAAGATAAAATCCAATCGTAAAAGTATTCAGACAAAAGTTGTAAAAAAAATCTATTTACTGATTTTATCAGTTTGATGTTGGGTGGCCAAGGTTAGGTCAAGGTCATATCGATTTTTTTAAAATGAAACACCCTATATTTGATTCCAGAATTTAATAATCAATATCGAATGCTTTTCAAAATACTATAAAAACCTCTTGAATGTTGTTCAGGATCATGTCCTGAATACCATTTGTCAAGATCAAAGTTATTGAAGGTTGTACCTCTTATTTTCATTTTTACGTAAAAACGAATTCTTAGCAAAAATAAAAATAAGAAGTACAATCTCCAATGATCCACAACATTTAAGAGATTTTAGTCGATCGGATACCTTATGTAATGCTAATGCCTTCGGTACTGTAACTTTCGAGCCTTATAACGCGAAAAGTATTCAATGAAAAATAACTTTATTATAGTGTTTTGAAAAAGTCAACATTGGCTATTAGATACTGGAATAAAAAGTTAGGTGATCCATTAAAAAGATCGATGTGACCTTGATCTGACCTTGGCGACGCTACCTAAGGTCAAATTGATATATCAGTAAATAAATCTTTTTATACTAGCCCTACAACTTCTGTCTGAACACTTTTATGATTGGACTTTATTCTGCGAAAATAAAAAGAATGTACGGTCTGAAACACCCGGTATATATATATATATATATATGGGGCATTCTTTCTCACCCGGACACCCCCCACTGCCCACAATTCATATGAACCAAAAAAATTTTTTCATGGCTGAAAATTTAGCTAAACATGTCTAAATGATGAACCCGAGGCATCGGAGGCATCCGAGCGACGTTTCCGAATGTAGTCAATATATGATAAAAATTTATAACGTGTATATGTGTGTTTGTATATGTATTTATGTGTACGATAAAAAAATTTATAATATTACATTTATTAATGTACTTTTTTCAGTCAAAAATTAGCAGGTTACCAGCATATTTAACCATACAATTTGTACGGTTTTATTACAAGGAGAAAGAAGCAATTAATGCAAAAATCTTGAAAGACGTTAAATTTCCCTTGGATTTTGATGCTTTTGAATTATGTAGTTCTGAACTTCAAACTAAACTTATACCAATGCGTGAAAAGTTCAAAAAATATGAAGATACTTTGGTAGAGGAATCTTGTAATGTAAAAATTAGAGATAAAGAAGATAATGTAAAAAGAGAAATAAAAAAAGAACCATTCTGGTTTAAGGACGGTAAGAGAATAAAAAAAATTCAATAATTAATCGGATTTCGAAAATTCAATACATTGAACATTTAAATATGCATATTGTAGATTTGGGATCAAATAATAGTGGTTATTACAAATTACAAGCGGTTTTGACACACCGAGGACGTTCCAGCAGCAGCGGTCATTATGTTGGTTGGATTCGACAAAAGGGTGATGCATGGATGAAATGTGATGACGATGTTGTTACAGCCGTTACTAGTGAAGAAGTTTTAAAACTTAGCGGAGGTGGTGATTGGCATTGCGCATATGTTCTTTTGTATGGTCCTAGAATTTTGGAGGTAGAAGTGAAGGATACAAAAGATAATTTAGTTAATACAAACAATTCTGAAACTGATAAATAATTGCTTTAAACTATGATAGATAAGAAAATGTTTGGGTTACTAGTTTCATACGAAATTTGTTTGTTGTGGTATGAATTAATATAACAGTTAAAAACATCACGTGCTATAATGATATTTGGAATAATAATTTTATCATGTATATGGAAAATAATCTACTAAATAACTTAATACTTTCAATAACTTTTCTAGATAAATATGAGACCAAAAATAAATTGGTTAAAAAGAACTTACTGATTTCTACTGTTTATAAAGTTAACAATTAATGTCATTAATATAAAAATATGCACGTAGAATATTGCTGTATCTGAATACAGATAATAAGAAATAAGCATTATTATATTTATTGTCTGTTTATTATATATTGATATTACTATGTAAAGTTCTATTTTACATTATGTACAAGAGCTGTACATTTTAATGAAAAGCATAATAAGACAGAATGCTCTTTTATAATTGTTATATGCTATCGGATTTCTTTATTTTGAAACAATTAAAATTTTTCTTATATGTTATGGTGATAAAAAGTTATTTTTATGGGACGTAATTTTGAATAGCAATTAAAAATTACAATTAAAATTAAAAAAGGTTTCAAAGATTAAATCAATAAAGGAATATAAAGCTAATGAGAGCCGACACAGTTGTACGTGTGTAATAAAAAATAATATATATGTCAATAACCAATTACAGACGTTTCGACCATAAGATTAGGTCATCTTCAGTGTAATAATAAAATCTTTGAAATCAAATTGATACGTTGTAAAACAATAGGCGAATGCTGTCAATAAATCATCGTTAAGCTGTTGTCCAAAATTAAGAACTTCATTATCGTCTGGATATTTAGATTGTATCCAGCATAACAATGATCCATTATAATGCGATGTGATTATTACTATATCTTGAGAGTATGTTAAGACATAGTTATTATAACATGCTCTCAAGACATAGTTATAATCACATCAAGTACAATAGATGATAATGAAGTTCTTAATTTGGACAGCTTAACGATGATTCATTGACAGCATTCGCCTATTGTTTTACAACGTATCAATTTGATTCCGAGGATTTTATTGTTACACTGAAGATGACCCAATCTTATGGTCAAAACATCTGTAATTGGTGATTGACATATATATCATTTTTTATTATACACGTACAACTATGTCGGCTTTTATTGGCTTTATATTCCTTTATTGATTTTTTAAATAGATTTTTAAAAATTATTCTTACTTAAGTTATCGGAATGTTCTTAATTAATGGCTTCTGAGAGTTCTGGAGACTTTTTTTTAATCTTCTTCGTAGTATAGTGGTCTCGTCTCTAATCACAGAGTATTCTTGTTCTTGTATTTTATATTTGGGTGATCCTGGTCCCCATGAATGGAGTAAATTTGGCCAGTCGTAGCCAAGATCCCTCCAACTTTTTATAGGCTTTCCCGGAATTTCTGGAAAAGGCGAAAAGGTATGATACTTAGGGGCCTTAGGGCCGATTGCGTCAACATTACTTTGACTTTAAGCAAGGCTTAAAACTCTCTGTCTCGTTTTAAAGCGAAAGAGAGGCAGAGAGAGTTTTAATCCTTGCTTAAAGTCAAAGTAATGGCCGCA
Organism: Trachymyrmex cornetzi; assembly: GCF_001594075.2. NCBI lineage: Eukaryota > Metazoa > Arthropoda > Insecta > Hymenoptera > Formicidae > Trachymyrmex > Trachymyrmex cornetzi. Next base: position 42,528 of record NW_017299378.1, read on the forward strand.
GCACAGACTCTTGCATAACACATAATCAATGCCATATTAGCATTAGAGGCTAACCTAGGTTATTGCCTAGGGGCGGCAAGTTTAGGGGGGCAACATTTTTTTTAAAAGAAGGTAACCAATTTTTTATAAAAATTTTTATAAAAATTTTTATAAAAATATTGGATCAAAGTACATCACAAAAAGAAGTAAATCCTTTAAGGCGATGCTAAAGCCTACTGTTTTACCCACATTTCCATTCGGTGAAAAATCTCCTTATTGAATGTACGGATTGCAAAAGTATTATTACATAAATTAAAGTATGCACCAACAGGACCTCAGCTGCACTGGATTTCAAGAGAAAAAAAATTTTTAATTTATTAAAAATTCACTTTTGGCTCGTACAGCTGTCACCTCAGATATATATTTGCTTGATACAAGAGTTTTAGAGTCCATATCATGAAAATAAGCGTGCAGCTGAGGTCACATTATTGAAACGAACGATACCGAGATTGTAGAGCTAAGATTGAAAGTCTAGAAAAAAAGTATCGCCACCGAATAAAAAATACGTGTATACAGGTGTTTTGCGAAGACGGACTGTCAATAGAGCCGAAATTCCGTGTAGCAGTAGTTGCGCGGTCTTGCGATAGATGTTGCTGGTATATGTTAGATAAGAACAGATGTATGCGTTTGAGTAAGACAGAATGATATATATTATATAATATAATGTAAAAACTGAATCAAAGATGTCACCATTATTATCGAATTTGGAATTAAAAAAGTCTGTACTATCGACCTTGATCGAGTTCGGTAACCGGTTTAGCATCCCCTTAAGGGGATCCTAAAGACGTCTGTATTACCGACTAAACACGTATAATTTTTGTATAACGAATACTCTTTTTCTCTTTCACGGATTCGAAAATCCTTTTCCAGGATTAAAGTATACGCATTAATACGTGTTTGTGAAGCGGAGTCTGTGCTGAGAATGATCAAAAATTTCGAAATCGATATATTTTTTACCATTTCTTAGTGTAACATGGCGTCTCAGCTATCAAGTCGTGACAACATTTGCTTGATATAAAAGCTTTGCAATTCGAACGTACGAAATAATAGTTCTCAAACACGTAATTTGCACGAACATACAACGTCGAGTTTTTAGAATTAGATTTAGACGCTTTATCGCGACGAATTCATTGTACGAAAATTGACACGTATGTGTGACTGCGTGTATCATAGCTGCGTGAGATATTGCTGTGGTAGTATAAAAAGACATGTCGATGTGTGGCGCATGGCGTGACATCTAGTGATTACGTCGGAATTCGAGCTTTGCTTTAGGATCCCCTTAAGGGGATGCTAAACCGATTACCCAACTCAATCAAGGTCGATAGTACAGACTCTTTTAATTCCAAATTCGATAATAGTGGTGACATCTTTGATTTAGTTTTTACATTATATTATATAATATATATCATATAAAACTCTTATATCAAGCAAATACATATCTGAGGTAACAGTTGTACGAGCCAAAAGTAAGTGAATTTTTAATTTTTTTTTCGATTTTCTCATAAAATCCAGTACAGCTGAGGTCCTGTTGATGCGTACTATAATTTAAGTAATAATACTTTTGCAATCCGTACATCCAATACAGAGATTTTTCACCGAATAGGAATGTGGTAAAACAGGGAGCTTTAGCATCGCCTTAACCGTACAAATAGAAAAAGAAATAGAATATTGACGAAACGTTTTAAAAAGCGTATAGTGTCATACGCTAGAGTCATTAAATCATCAGCATTTCGTGATCTACCATTCAGGGGTTCTAATGAATGCTTTGGTTCTTCAAAATGGCAATTATATGATGCTTTTAGAGCTTATTGCTGAATTCGATCCGTTTCTATTTGAGCGTATAAAAGTACATGGAAATAAAGGTAAGGGATCTATATCTTATCTTTCATCGACAATTTGTGATGAATTTATTGAAGTTATGTTAGGAGAGTTATTAACAAAAATTATAAATAAAGTAAAAGAGACCAAATATTATTCAATAAGCGCTGATTCAACTCCTGATATATCTCATGTCGACCAACTGACATTTATTTTACGCTATGTAACCGAAGGAGATTCGAAAGAACGATTCATTAAATTTATTCCAAATTGTAGCCACAAATCTGAAGAACTTTTCAACGTTTTGCAGTGAGCGTTTAAATGCCTTAGTATTATTGTACATCGAAGCAGAGTTTAATGTCAAAACAGATTATAATTTGATAATTAATGAGTTTTCCGTGCGAAAATCGCGTAAAATTATAATTTAAAAAAATTAAATACATGTAAAGGTGCAAAAAAGGTAAGTGTTTGAATCGATTTGTCGTGGGAAAGGTATGGATCAACTCAAGAGGCGCAAATTACCGTTGGTAACTTTGAGAATCGTTTATTCCAAATCTTGTGCGGTGCTCACATTTGGACGAATGGTCACGCAATGGCGTCTGAAAGCGCGCGTCCTGCTTTTCCTCTACTGCTACCAACTTAAATCGGGACTAAGTAAAATATAACTAAAACCAAATAAAACGGCGCGGGGAAAGGAACATAACTTAGCGAACTAGACATGCTGCCCGCCTTGACAAATATAACATATTTTCAAACAATATAAAATAATCGTTCCGCTTATCGCGTGTTATAATAAATCGATTAATAAACGCTTAAGTAACTCAATGTTGTCATGCCAATCGCCAACATAAAATTAACCTTCAATGAGCGGACAAATATTTACTATGGTCCTTTTATATTGGCCTCTTTCAGTTCGTACTGCTCTTACGATTCCATCGTTCCCTGGATGTATTTCCGTGATCCTTGCCAACGTCCATTTCAAAGGGGGAGAATCGTTGTCTTTCAGCATGACCAGATGCCCTCCGCTGGTTTAAACCTGGGTTCTCCATTTAGTTCTTTGTTGAAGTGGATAAGTATTCCTTTTGCCATTTAAATCAAAAATGCTGCTCAATGTGCTGCAATCTTGACAGACAATTTTCAGCCAAGTCACGTACGTCTCTTTTAGGATAAGACTGCAAATTTTCCCCGATCAGAAAGTGTCCGAGAGTTATGGCTCTTAGATCATTCGGGTCGTCAGATAAATGAGTGAGGGGGCGAGAATTCAATATGGCTTCTACTTGCGTCAGACCCGCCGTTAGCTCAAAAACTGTGAGGCACGTTTTTCTGATCGGCCGTTTTAGATGCAACTTAGCTCATAGAGTGCACCGCTGCCTCCCACAATCCGCCGTAGTGTGATGATCTTGCCGGAGTAAAGCGCCATGCAATTCGTTCGGTGCTTGCGAACTCCATTACTGAGTTTTTGAAGCTTTCTTCCTCGAATAATTTTCATAATTCCCGATCTGCGCCAATAAAATTCCTCCCGTTGTCGGAGTACATATTCTGAACTTTCCCTCTGCGTGCGCAGAACCTTTTCAATGCCGCGATGAATGCGTCTGAGGTCAAGTTATCGATCAGTTCGATGTGACGGCTTTAGTAGCCATGCAGACAAATATAGCTATATAAGTTTTGTATTTCTTGCCATTTCTTCGGACGCGGTCTCTTGCGTGAAACGGACCGCAATAATCCACTCCGGTGTTAAGGAACGGTCTAGACGCACTTATCCAGACTGCAGATAGTTGACCCATTATTTGCCATTTGGGTTTTGGATTCGCCTTTCGACATCTTACTCAACTGCGTATGATTCCCTTGATCTTGGTTTTTGCATGTAGGGGCCAAAATTCTTCCCTTATTGAATTCAAGGTCGTCTGAGTTCCGGTGTGGAATAATTTTTCGTGAAAATGGATTATTATCAGTCTTGTAAGTTGATGAGAGCTTGGAATGATGATCGGATGTTTTACCTTATCAGGTAGTACGGCATTCTTTAATCTGCCTCCCAGTCGTAACACTCCATGCTTATCCAAAAATGGCTGCAACGCAATGAGTTTAGAATTCTTCGTGAGGACGTTATTTTCTTTTAGATCCTTTATGTCTTCTTTGAACTCCGCTTCCTGAACCATTTTTATTATCGCTAACTTGGCCTCTTCTAACTCAAGTACGGAAACTATTCTTATTCTACGCTCATTTTTCTTCTCTTTAATATTATAAATGAATCTTAAGACATACAACATCACATGTAACAAGTTGTTTAACGACAAGTACCCCTATCATAATCTTATTACCTTAGAATCTACCGCTACTGCAATCACAGTTTGCTTTCGCATTTCCGGAATATTTTCCGGTGATAAGTCCTCATTTTCCTTGGGCCAAGAGACTTTATCTAAGCTTAACCAACTAGGTCCCTCCCACCATAAATTTGCCCGTATTAATTGTTTGGGTGTAGTGCCTCGGAATATTAAGTCAGCCGGATTGTCCTTTGACTGCACATGCCGCCATTCGGTAGGCGAAGAATTATCATGAATCTCTGTTAGAAACAAATGTCGCCACTTGCGAGATTCTGCTCTAAAGGTAAATTTTCACGGGCTGCTCAAATCGACTGTTTCAGCGACAAAAAGAATCACGTGGTCAAAATTGACGAATATCAAATGTCCATTTTGATCACGTGATCCTTTTTGTCGCTAAAATAGCCGGTTAGAGCAGCTCGTGAAAATTTACCTTTATCCATACTAATACTATTTTAGAATCTGTCCAATAAATTGTTTGATGCGTCTTTATACCTAAACTAGCTATCACTCGCTTCATCAGTTTGATTAACAACACAGCGCTGCATAATTCGAGCCTAGGCAATGATAAAACTTTCATCGGTGCCATTCGGGACTTTGAGCAAATTAACGTAACAATTAAATCCTCTGATTGATTTTGTTCGCGTAAATATATGCATGCGCCAATATATAGGCTTTCTTGCTCGCATCGCAAAATCCGTGTATTTGAACTTGAGTTTCGCTATTACTAGATACAATACTTCTCGGAATTTCTAAAGAATTAAGTAAATTTAACTGCGCTTTAATTTTTCATTCCATTGCTTGTATATATCCATGGGAACTGATTCTTCCCAATCTATGCCTAAACTCCATAATCTTTACATAATAATTTTTGCTGCGCTTACGACTGGTCCTACTAGGCCTAAGGGGTCGAATAGTCTACAAATTTGAGACAACATGGCTCTCTTTGTTACCTGTTCGTTGCATTCCTTTATTGCTACTTCATAATTGAAAGTATCTTTATTTGGATCTCACAGTATACCTAACAGTTTCGATTGCTGCTCTTTGTTGATGTCTATTGCTTTATCGTCAGTTGCAATGTCATTTAACCTTGTTATGTTAGTCTTCCACTTGTGTAACATAAAACCTCCTATTTCTAGTAATTTTGTTAGCTCTTCCTTTAATTCTTTAATTTCTTCTATCGTTTCCGCGCCTGTCAGTAAGTCGTCCATATAAAAATTTCTTTTTACTACTTTGGCAGCTTTAGGAAAATTTTCTTTATCGCACTCGCTATCTCTGCTAACTTTAACAAATACCTAACCGCTAGGAAGGACGCGGGTTTCGTCCCATAAGTGACTGTACTCAACTCAAATTCTTCGGGGTGACCACGGCTCGATTGGACACCACCAATCACAGCGACCGGTGCTTTTTAGTCTCAAGCGCTATGAGTGGCTCGTGTCCAATTGAGCCGTGTCCAACTGAGTGCCACCCAATTCTTCTATCCGTTTCTGGATCCTCCCGCCACAAAATTGTTTGTAGATTAGTTTGGCTTTCGTATATTAAGATTTGTCTGTACATCATTTTTATGTCTGCACATAATACGTATTTGAAACATCTGAAATGTATTATTATCGAAAACAGGTCTGGCTGTAATATGCGACCTTTATATTGTAACCGTACTCGCGAGCAACGGCACAACTTCGTCGCGCGTTCTTCGTACTCCTCGTACGCAAAAATATCTCCTTTCTCTCGGTAACTGAATTTTGCGACAGCCAGGCGGTTTTCCGGCCAAGATTGTAATTCTTATTACTAAGTTGGGCGCCAGGCACGAGAGAGCGTGCCACTCTTTCCGAAATCTCCTTACTTTTGCCCGTAACCAATTCGCGACGGCAGGGGTGGGTCGCAAGAGGTGTGGGAAATTTGTAAGATAGGCTGCAAGAATAACATACGCGAGGAAGTAATAATAAAAACAGTATATTTGGAAAAAATGATAAAGTAAGAAAAATGACATGGGTGACGTAATTACAAGTGATCTCCGGAGTTTCGCTCCTTTGCGCTACTCTGTACGCTCGGTACTCGCACAGAGTCGCTAACTTATTTCGAACGCCGGCCATACGCTACAGCACGAGCCCCTCGGTTCCCTGCGGTAACTTCCGACGGTGTCCAACGCCCTTCTCAACCGTTAAGAACCCGTACCCGCTGTATCACCAGTCTCCCGATACGCAACGCCAGCACGGCGAAAGCGCAGCACGATTACAACAAGCGTCTCTATGCGACGCGACTCTACTCGACTGCGCGAATTCCGGAAACTGACTATCCGAGATGCAACAACCGGGAGTCCACTCTGCCCGACGACGCGGCAGTAAGCGTTCCGACGCAACAGTACATGATTCAATAACACATTCACAGCGAGCGTTCCTACGCGACACAACGATACACGACAACGCGACTACAATAGGCGTTTTTACGCGATCCGACAATTTACGACAATACGCGACAACACGAAAACTTACAACTAATGACTCATCTGTGGCCAGAGGGGACGACCGCGACTCGGCCCTCGATAATCTCTACACGACTCTAATTCTCCAAATGCGATAACTAAAGATCTCTCGACTCAACTCTCAAAATGCGATAACTAAATATTTCCACTGCCCGGGAGGATGGCACGCGGCTCGCGATTCCGCGGCTCTACACGGCGGCCATTACGCCGGTCTATTTTCACGATGCGAGCTTGCTTACGTGCGATCCACCCGGCAACGTACCCCGGTCGGCAGCTTTACACGCGCAACGCTCGTCTCACCCTCGACGTCCTAGTCCTCGCGGGCCCTCACGACATTCTCTTTCCCGCAGCTCTCGGCAGTCCGGCTCTCCGGGTCACGTTACCCGTCGGCAGCGGCCTCGTACTTTACACGTCTCACGGCTCGCTCGTCTACAGAAAGAGTGAGTCCCGGGTAGAGGTGGAGAACTATCGATAGTACTATCGATAATTATCGATAATTCCAGCTATCGAAAACTATCGATAATTTTTTGTGACTATCGATAGTTTTCGATAGTTTTGTTTTTTTCATCTTACAATTAAGCTGGCGGCACACAGAGCGTGTTTTCCTACTGAATTCGGATTGCTTGCGTTTTAGTAAATTAGAATTGCGCCAATCAGAACGCAGAATTTTCAGTAATTTACCAAAACACAAGCAATTCAGCAGGAAAACATGCTTCGTATACCGCTGGCTTCATTTTTTTTTCGATCTTAAAAATAAATACTTTTCAAGAGATGTTTTTAACATTAACTCAAATTTTATAACTCTTAAACTCAAATTACTAAATTTTAGCTTTAGATCAAGCAACAACGAACAGAGCAGAACAGAGTGCGTTCTATGCATAGACATATAGAATGGACTGCCACTGGCCACTACCACGAGAGAGCGCGTAGTAGCATATACGGCGCAGACATAGCGACGGGGAATACCCATCTTTCTCTTTTGATCGCTTGGTGGGGGTTGAGTGAGAGGGGACTGGCCATAGACATTGCTCGATCAGTATGTGTGTGATCAGTCCTCTCTCACTCACAGCTCCCACCAAGCGACCAAAGAGAAAGACGGATATTCCCCGTCGCTATCCGCTATGTCTGCGCCGTATATGCTACTACGCGCTCTCACGCTTCATTTCTTGAAAAGCGAAATGAAGAGAAGTCTAAAAGTGTTCTAGCAGATGTCATTATACGCAAAAGACAATATTTGGAAAGAAATAATTCGCCAGAAAACACAGATCCGCTTTTATTTTTGAAGGTAAAATACTTTTTTAACGTTTATTTTATTTCGATGAACATTTTTATACTTTTAGGTTAATGAGGAGTTAAATCCGTTATCAGAATTATGCAAGAAATATTTATGTATACCAGCATCTTCTACTGAGTCCGAAAGAACTTTAGGTAAAACTGGGCAAATAATATCTGACAGAAGATCAATGGTCTCAAACCAAAAAACGTCGATATACTTGTTTTTTTACATAAAAATCAGTGGCTTTTTTCTAATGAAAAAATTAATTAAATCGTTAACTTAGACATTTCGACAAATATAAATGTAATATATATATATATATATATACACACACATATCTATCTATTTAAAAGAAATAAAAACTATGAAATTTTGCATTTTATTTTAATGAACATTTTTATACATTTAGAGGTTAATGAGAAGTCCTTTATCATAATTATGCAAGAAATATTTATGACGAACTTTATTTTTTACAACTATCGAAAACTATCGATAATTATCGATAGTCAAGCGAGGAACTATCGGAAATTATCGATGGTCAAGACTATCGATAGTTCTCCACCTCTAGTCCCGGGAGCTCCCGGCGGATTCTCGCAGGCTGCTTAGCTTCCCTCCTCCTTCGGGGGGAGGTAATCACGCTGATTGGCTTTCGCGTGTCACGATATCCGCGCGTGATGTGCAGGCCCGCGCGGCCTTGAGTCCTGGGGTACGTTCCGTTTCTCGCATAATGCGCATAACGCATCGTTTATCCTTGTGCTCATAAAATGTTAAACAAGGACAATGGATGCATCATGCACATCATGCACGATACGGAACGCACCTCTGGCTCGTACAAGCGTGCAATAGATGTCCCTGTCAAGGGTGGCGTCTCCGCTTACGGCCCCC
>NW_017299378.1:51469-56143 GCF_001594075.2 Trachymyrmex cornetzi
CTGCAAGGGGTGCATGGTGAAAGTATGGTTCCTTTCGTATGCGACAGCGGTTACGAGCAATTCTATAAAATAATACAATCTGCTTGTCCGGTCTCCCGGATGTGCGTTCGTCTCTCTCAGCTTCTTCGGTCTTCCTTCCAAGAGTGGCGGGTGAGACGGCACGATGATACAATATTATTTTACAGCAGTTGCTGAGCGTGATCCGTGGCGCCTCCACGCTTTCTGATAAACTCGGCTATTACGCAAAAGAAATGTTAACACAAAAAGAGGAAAGTGTGTAGAGTAAAATAGATGACGCGGTTTTAACGCATGTTCGCAGGTGCGTTCGCACGCGCGCTTGCGTGCGCACTCGCCTGCGCGCTCGCCCTCTGAGCCGATAGGAAGCACGAGTCCTCCGCCGACAAGTCTGCACAGTGACGGACAAAATGTCACGTCACAATATAAAGTGTCATTTAAAGATTTACCTCTAATGTTTTTGCTGGAAGTATCAAAAACAACCCTGGTGTTTGTAATGATTCTGTCTTCCTTTCTCACCGCGTGGTGAGACAAGAAAATTCTTAACTTATCCTTTTGTGAATCATCTATACGTTTCATATGTTTCAGATCTAAGTACTCTCTCATGAATTTAACGTATTCTTTCTTGAACTCAGGGTTTTTCGTGAATTTTCTTTCTAAGCTTAGGAATCTTTTAATAGCTATCTCTCTTGTGTTATCTAGCAAGCACAGCATTTCTTGTTTGACCGGTAATTTAATGATAAACTTGCCTTCCGGATTTCTTTCGAAGTTATCTTTAAAGTGTGTTTCACAGTATTATTCATCTTCCGGAGAATTGTTAGTTTTACCTGCGCTTTCCTCTATTTACCAAAATTGACGCATCGCGTGATGTAAATCTTCGGTTACGTTTAAATTGCAACTAATTTGTAAACTCTTTCGAATCGCGGGTGTGTGAACTACTCCTGATACTAGCCATCCTAACAGCGATTTTTGTAACGTGGGTAGATCCTCTCCCAGCTTTATTTGACCTACGCAGAGCAACTCCCAGAACTTCTCTGCTCCTATCAATACATCGATTTTATCCGGTATATTGGAACATGGGTCTGCTAACTTGATTTTCTTTGGTATATTTAAACTTGTTGCTTCTATCGCTATCGAGGGCAAACTTTGTGCGATTTCTGGTAATATTATACATTGTAGTTCCATGTTGAATGCACCGAAACGCGATGGAGTGGCACCCAGTTGGACACGGCTCAATTGGACACGAGCCACTCACAGCGCTTGAGACTACAATGCTCCTAAGCACTGGTCGCTGTGATTGGTGGTGTCCAATCGAGCCGTGATCAATCGGGATCACTCCAACGCGATGCTATGTTCAAAGTTACTGTCTTTAAGGCTTGTGAAACGCCATTATTTATGCCTCTAACTTGAATTTGATTATTTAATGTTTTTAACGCTAACCTTTTTGCAAATTCTGCGGTAACCAAACTTGATCGAGAACCGCTGTCTAACAGAGCTCGGCCCTCTTTGTACTGACCTTGATGATTCCTTACGCTGATCAACGCGGTCGATAACAGCACTTGGCTGGATTTGACTGCCTTCGTTTTTTGAGGATAAGTGCATGTTGCACTTGTGATCTTATCAGGATCAGTGTCCTGATTTGCGCTCCTATTCTCTTCTACGGCGTGCCCTTGTGAGGAATTGCGTTCGTCGTGTAACAAAGTGCCTCTTTGAACATTTTTTGTAGCCACCTGAATTACATTCCTTTGTTAGATGTTTATCCTTTAAATACACTATGCAACAAAATTATCGCAACAAAATTTTTCATCGAAATTTTGCTATTTTTCAAATGCGCATAACTCGGTCAATTTTTATCGTATCAAGACGATTTTTTTTCCATTTTGTAGGTAATTATCTGTACTTTAAGAAAAACTTGATGCGAAATTAGGTGCAAGTCAATGCCGCATCTCCATGTTTTGATAAAACCCAAGCATTTTTTTCCTTAAAAAATTTGATTGACCCGCTACCTGGATCGCCCCGATTTTTTTTCGAAAATATCACATAGACCATTGTAAAGTGCACTTTTCAACAAACAATTTGAAAAAAAATTCGAGTCTACGATTTTTTTGACAGAGTAATGCCATTTTGAAGTTATTCGGGCGTTTTTAACTAATATCGCGATAGAGTCAAATGTCGAAACCTCATTATGGGGAAGGATCCGTATTGAACATTAATTTTATTATACAGAGTGAATACTGATAAAAAAATATGAAAAAGCACAGGATATTTTATTTTCTTACTAAAAATGCCTCTGCTTACTGAAATTCAATCTGCTCAAATTGTGGCCCTGCTAGAGGCAGGATTGAGTCAGAGCGCCGTAGCAATGAGGATGGGTATTAATCACTCGACGGTATCGCGTGTTTTTAGTCGGTACCAAGAAACAGATTCTTATCATCGGAGGCCTGGTCAAGGTCGACCTAGGGTAACTACGAATCGGGAGGATCGCAACATTGTCAATGAATCTCTGCGCGTCCCAACAAGGGTTGCGCGACAAATCGGGAATGAAGCTTTACCAGGTAGACGAATTAGTACTCAAACGGGTGGCACTCAGTTGGACACGGTTCAATTGGACACGAGCCACTCACAGCTCTTGAGACTACAAAGTTCCTAGGCACCGGTCGTTGTGATTGGTGGTGTCCAATCGAGCCGTGATCAATCGGGATTACCCCACAGTGCATCGGCGAACTCGTCTACGTTACGCCCGTAATCATCGAAACTGGACGGCCAAATAGTGGAGAAATGTGTTGTTTACAGAGGAATCTCGATTTTGTCTGTTTGGGAATGATGCTAGGATCCGAATTTGGCGACGTAGACGAGAGCGTTTTGAAGTGAATCATGTTGATCCAACTCAAGCGTTCGGTGGAGGATCCGTTATGGTATGGGATGGAATATCAATGAACCATCGAACAGATTTAGTGATTCTCCAACCCCCAGGATTCACAGCAGTACGTTACATAAACGAAGTTTTGCGTCCTTGCGTCGACGAATAGGCCGTGATTTCATCTTGATGCAGGATAATGCACTTCCCCATGTTGCGAGGGTAACTCGTGAGTACTTGGCAGTAAACAATATACAGTTACTGTCTCATCCATCTAACAGCCCAGACCTCAATCCTATTGAGCATATATGGGACATGATGGGTAGGAGATTACGTAACTTGGAGAGGCCTCCTGCTAATCTGCAAGAGCTTGAGAGAACTCTACATGAAATCTGGCACAAGATACCTCAAGATTCAATTAGAGCATGCATTAATATGCAAGAACGTTTAGGAGAGGTTATCCGACGTCGAGGTGGCAATACGCGGTATTGAATGCCTCTAACACTTGACTGCTCTGGCATTAGGCAAATAGGGTTTGGAGTCAGAAAATACTGTGGAAGTGACGAGCCACGGGGACCCTAATTTGACAAATGGTTTACATAATCGGCCCTTTTCAGGGCCAAAATGATGCGTAAAGTCCGACCAGCAACCTCCTCGCGGTACGTATCGGATAATGCTAATGCTGGCGGTATTCGTTAAAAATGCCCGAATAACTACAAAATGGCACTACTCGGTCAAAAAAAATTGTAGAGACTCGAATTTTTTTTCAAATTGTTTGTTGAAAAGTGCACTTTACAATAGTCTATGTGGTATTTTCGAAAAAAAATCAGGGTGATCCAGGTCAAACGATCAAATTTTTTAAGAAAAAAAATGCTTGGGGTTTATCAAGACACGGAGATTCGGCATCGACTTGCACCTAATTTCGCATCAAGTACAAATAATTACCTACAAAATGAAAAAAAATCGTCTTTATACGATGAAAATTGACCGAGTTATGCACATTTGAAAAATAGCAAATTTTCGATGAAAAATTTTGTTGCGATAATTTTGTTGCGTAGTGTATATAAAAAACAAGATGATCTCAACTTTTGTTTGTTGTGCCAGAAAAAATGGAGAAACATTTCTTATTCAGATATCATAATGAGATGGGTCATGTTAGCGCCGGCAAAATAATTGATTTGATAAAGAAAACTTACTTCATTCCTCATCTCAAACAAAAGTGCGACGAGCACATTCAAAATTGTTTAAAGTGCATTTCATTCTCTTCCCCTAGCGGTAAAACCGAAGGCGTATTGTATCCAATCCTTAAAGGCAGCCTTCCCTTTGAGATCATTCATGTTGATCATCTTGGGCCTCTGAGCAAACAGAGTGCTTACGAAAGTAGGAAGAAATGCTTGAAATAAAAATTGTTTGGTTTCGAGAGGGTCATCGTATAATGATGAACATTTCTTCTCAGGTGGAGGCGCTTCGGAGATTTCAAGGTCAACTTCATTTTTTTAAATGGAATTATATGAATTTTTTTTCACGATATGATTCCTCTAATTATTCTGCACATAAAAGTATCAAGGTAGAGGTATATAAAAATCAATAGTTTACGAGATATTTTACACATTCTTTTGGTACATATTGACATAAAATGTTAAATAACTCGTGAACTATTGACTTTTTGATAATCGTACCTTAATGCTTTTGTGAACATTGACGGGTATCGCTCGCATTCGGACCAAGTGAACATCGACGAATGCGAGCGATATAAGCAATACTGAAATAAGCAATAATTTGCAACAAATTGGAATGGAGGT
>NW_017299379.1:0-417 GCF_001594075.2 Trachymyrmex cornetzi
ATGTTATATAAGTAAGTAACTAGGTGACATACGTTTCAAATGTCCTGTCATTAGATTGGTAAAAACAATGACGGATAAATTCTTATACATCATTGATTTTACCAAACTAATGTTATATTCGCGCGTTAATGGACACAATTCACCGCAACCTCTACGCTTGGTTTCTTGTATTTTAGAAGATTTTTTCGTGTGCGTTTAATTGATATGCGGTTTAATTGATTATTGGTACTGAGGAGGACCCGACAGGGTCGAAACGTTTACCTCACATATTGTTACAATTTTATATTGTTTTTTAATAAATTGATTATTACACATCAACTAGTGTCGGCTCTAATAGGCATTTCATATTCGTTTAAAAATATAAAAATTTGAGAAAGATATAAATTAATACATACAGCCTTGGCCAAAAACATTATA
>NW_017299380.1:0-380 GCF_001594075.2 Trachymyrmex cornetzi
TATATAAATAGTATTAAATAGTATTGGTAACGAACAAATTCTTCGGTCATTTTCTTTATTTACCAATTACCAAGTTTCGCAATCGAAACATCATTGAAACATCATTTCGTGTCATCAAATAGAAAGCATCCAATCCAATATCAAAATTGACGCTTGATATTCGCTAATTTTTATCACGTGACTTATTTTGATGATTTTGAACGCTGAAAATGAGTGTCGAGCGTCGGCATGAAAAGGCACCTTTATAAGCTGATGACAGCTAATAATGCATTACATGAGGTAAGTTAAATTGTTAGAAAATAAAGAAAGTTAGTACGTACTTATTATAGCATGTACTTAATAGTACATACATTATACGTACATTATTAGACTCTATACAT
>NW_017299380.1:576-836 GCF_001594075.2 Trachymyrmex cornetzi
TGCAGTCGTACGTTTTTTCGGTTAATATCCCATGTTGAATTTCAATGAAAAGTGACAGTTCGGAAATTTGCTATGTCTCCGCTTGTAGAATACGTAGAGAAAAAATAAAAACACGTATAATACAATCGGGGTGTAAGCTATCGAGTAAGGTATATATTAAATTAATCGAGACGGCCATTATTGAGATCCGATAATCTCGATCTGACGCATCTCTCCGGTTCGCGTAAAGTAGCCACGGCAGTGTCGCTGCGCTTTGGTTT
>NW_017299381.1:0-564 GCF_001594075.2 Trachymyrmex cornetzi
CCCTCCTCTCCCCCTGCTTCAGGGGCGCACGACTCTCACCTTCGACTTTCACCCTCTCTCCCCCCTGCTTCAGGGGCGCCCCCTCTCACCCCTGGAAAGTCGTGCGCTCCTGAAGCAGGGTGGGAGGGGGTGAGAGTCGAAGGTGAGAGCCGTGCGCCCCTTTGCAGGGGCGAAGGGGGAGTGGAAAGTCATATTCCCTTAATCAGTTCACTCCATACTTTGCACCCCCCCCTCATGTGTGTGTGTGTGTGTGTGCGCGTGTGTTCCATTCCATACAAGTTAAATCGTTATATATGGAATGAAACACACGCTCACACACACACACGGGGGGGTGGGGGGTGCAAAGTGGTGGGCCCACTCCCTCCCGCATCCACCCCGTCGGTGAATTTTTATTTAAAAGAATATATAATTTTGACGAAAGAATTGATACGTTTTTTAAAATTATGAGTATGTATCCATTAGCTACTTTAAATATTGAATAAAACTGCTGAAATAAAACGCTATTTTTGAAAATTTGATTGTTAATAACTTTTTAACGAAGGGTGAGCTACGGCTAAAACCTGT
>NW_017299382.1:0-804 GCF_001594075.2 Trachymyrmex cornetzi
TTATTATACATGTTCTGAAGTAAATAAAAAAATTTTTTAATTAACATTTTTAAACAAAATGGCCGCTACATGATACGAAATTCGAAACTACCTTTCGTAGAAGGGTTGGAAAAGTTTCTCCCAATTTTCATCTGGAAAAACCAAAATTTTTTGAGAGAGATTATTTGCCTTTATTTTTTTTTAAAGAAAAGTACAGGGTGACAGAGAAAGCCTAAAAAAAGAGGCAAAAAAAAACATGGCTGAATATAACATTATACATGAAAAGAAGAGCGGAACGATCCACTGAGATACTCGCCGCAAACACAATATCGGGATTTAGCAAATACTATAAGAATATGTAAAATTATAAAGTACAATGAGTAGGAAATAGGTAATGTCAGAAAAAAGAAAAGAAAAAACTGACATATCGCATAACTGCATAACTAGAGCATAAGGCGAAAAATAAATAATAAGCGAGAAACGCAGGACATAACATTAAGACGTCGAAAAACTATAATCTAGAGTCGGAAAACCACCAATAGTTGGTGGAGTAAATTTTATTTTTTAAAATACTAGAGTCAGGGATAGCCATATCAAATTTCCATCTAATACTGTGATTGCGGCTATCGGTAAAAGGAGGGTAACTTATCGACTTAATATGGCTATGTCTGAGCGCATGATACAAGATCGGTATGTTAAACTGGTCTTGTATAAGACCAGAAGAATCTAAAAAAATGAACGCCTCAGGCGGTATATAACCCAAAGATAAGGTATGTTGGAAATACAGTGGGTTAGGGTAAAAAGCCGCAAAGATAAGGCTATTTT
>NW_017299383.1:0-745 GCF_001594075.2 Trachymyrmex cornetzi
TTAATCAATCTATTGATTATGAATATTTATCAAGATCGCTCATCACCCTATTATTGATTATATATTAGATTTTTAAAACCGTAATTTCTTCTAAACCTGCGTGCTAGAAATTTCAAAATTTAGAGCGTTATATTAGTTTCAAAGCCTTAATTTAGATCCTTCTTGCTATCAAAAATTGGTGACGTCTTTTATTAACGATACATCCTTTTTCCGTCTATTTAGACACTTTTTTTGTAATGTTGTGTGAATATAGAACTTTCTAAATTATTCCAATCTATTTAAATTACTAACCTTCCGGTGCCAGTTTGTATTATTGCATGATATATCTACCATATTGTATTATGAACAATGTCATAGAAAAATTAACATTTTGTAACAAGTTTCTATTTCGAAACGCCAGACATCAAGGAATAGTAACAAGTAAATATATGTCATACCCTCAGTAATGAAAAGGTTATATAATATAGCAAAGTAAAAGAAATCCCAGGTATGCCATACAGAAGTAGCACTGAAGGATTAAATATCTCCATGTTAATATTCTCTATTTTAATTCTCTTCCAGCAAAGTGGACAGTGAGCCTCCTCTCGAAAGTATCCCTGATAAAAAACCCAAGTCAGAGTGGCCGCAGGAAGGCAAAATCGAATTCAAGAACGTGTTTCTTCGCTATGCGCCGTTGGAGCCGCCAGTGCTTAAAGACCTCACTTTTGTTATCTTTCCTCGGGAGAAAATTGGCATTGTCGGCAGG
>NW_017299383.1:952-2347 GCF_001594075.2 Trachymyrmex cornetzi
TCAAGGAGGTCGAGTTAAAGGAGTTAGATCTGGAGACTCATATCAACGAAGGCGGCTCCAATCTCAGCGTCAGCCAGCGGCAGCTGATCTGCCTGGCGCGCGCGATAGTCAGAAACAACCAGATACTCGTGTTGGATGAGGCGACCGCGAATGTGGATTCGCAAACGGACGAGTTGATCCAAATAACAATAAAAAAGAAGTTTGAGAATTGTACGGTGCTGACAATCGCTCATCGGCTCAACACCGTCATGGATAGCGATCGTATCCTGGTGATGGACGCTGGCAGCGTTGTGGTGAGTCAATTTTTTTATGACCTTATCTTTTTGTGTATTTTTTAGATAGCGTGGATCATCGAATTTAAATAAGTCACGAAATCTTTCCTTCTTTTTTTGATTATGGAGAATCAAATTAAGAATTTATTGATTATCCTTGTGATATATCTTTTACTTAATTTTCTTTTAGAATATTTTCTCTTAGATTATAAAATTTATTTTTAAGCTTTATAATGTTTTAAAGTAACATAATCATGCGTGATTTTTTCGTATAAATCTTGAGAATTGTTCTCTTCATCCTTGTGCGTTTTATTAAGGTAAATTTATTTGAATAAATCATTTGTTAGCTGTTAGAGTCAACTGTGCTAATAATACCTATAAATAGTCAGCAGAAATGATTTTTATCTTTTATTTTCTGCAGTACACGTTGCGTAAATATTTTATACGTGACACCCCAGTGAGAAGTGACAGTGAAATCGATATCGAATCGACATTATCATTTCTCACTAGGACGTATCAAAGTATGACGCTCTCCAGTAGCGCTCGTAACGAGAATAGATGTTAAATGCGGACTTTTATCCTACACAGGAATTTGATCATCCCCATGTACTGCTGCAGAAGGAAACGGGGTACCTGAAGACGATGGTGCAGGAAACCGGCAAACAGATGGAGAAGATTCTAGCCGGTTTTGCCAACGATTGTTACCAGAATCGCGCTTTGCCCACAATGCTTTGATGTATCCCGACATTAACTTTTAGCAATTCTCTCCAACAGGCACCGTGATTAATAGCCGTAAATGTTCCATCGATTTTTACAAACGATTCTTAAATCTTTGGGATTTGCAAAATGAGAGGATGGTAGATAAAATTCAGTCCGAGAGAAATTAGAATTTTCAATTATTACAATTTAATCTCTTACATAGTTGTTCGCATGGAAATTTTATTTCATTTTTCTAATGAATCAGTTTTCCGGATTTTTCATTTATAGTGTTTTTGGTTCAAGCAATGAGCTTGAACCAATCTGGGTTGATGACATTGTAAAAGGTAGAGTCAATCAAATGGTAAAGTATGTGATGTCATTAATCCAACGTAGAATGGTTCAAACTTATTGCAATCGAAAATGC
>NW_017299384.1:0-1513 GCF_001594075.2 Trachymyrmex cornetzi
ATGTAACGTTGGCTATATTGTAGTCGTTTTGTCAAACAGTATTTGATGTCCTGTTTCGATGTTATGTTCTGATAATGCCGGCTGCGTGGCGTGTTTTAGCCTGACATCACGTTGATGTTTTTTTATCCGTAGATTGACCATTCTCCCGGTTTCTCCAATGTATACTTGCCCGCAAGAACAAGGTATTTTGTATATTCCTGCGGAGCTGAATGAAAGTCTTTGATCTTTAGGATTTCTTAAGATCCGTCTTATCTTCTTGGGTGATTTGAAGATAGTTCGAATATTGTGTTTGTTTAATATCCTGATAATCCGATCTGTTATTCCTTTGACATATAGGGGAATGGATAGGATCCTTTTTGTCTGATGTGTGTCAGAGACCGTTGTCTTGTTTGCATGTTTATTGATTATTTTGGTTATGTCTTTTTTGTCGTGTCCGTTTTTCTGCAAGGCTAGTTTTAGGTGGTTGAATTCTGTCTGTAGATATTCTTTGTCAGAGATGGTGAAAGCTCTATGTACAAGTGAGTTGATTGCTGGTTGTTTTTGTGCTGGGTGGTGATGCGACTCGGCATGTAGGTATCTATCTGTGTGTGTTGATTTTCTGTACACTTGATGGCCTTTGATGATGATCAAAGACCTTTGATGATGATCAAAGACCTCCACTCAGCTCCGCAGGAGTATACAAAATACCTTATTCATGCGAGCAAGTATACATTGGAGAAACCGGGAGAATGGTCAACCTACGGATAAAAGAACACCAACGTGATGTCAAGCTAAAACACACCACGCAGTTGGCATTATCAGAACACAATATCGAAACAGGACATCAAATATTGTTTGACAAAACGACCACAATAGCCAACATTACATCACATTTTCCAAGAAAGTATAGAGAAGCCATAAAGATACAAAAATACCCTAACAATCTAAATAGAGATAATGGCTACAACATAAATAAAATATGGAAGACCATTTTCCCGGTTATTGAAGACCGATCACTTCCCCTCCCCCCTCCCCCCATCACTCCAACAAGCAAATATAATATAAAAGGAATGGCCTGGCCTAATGAAGTGGACTGCAAGGTTCATGAAACGTTGGCATACCAAGAAGTTGGATCTGAATATGGAGGAAACCCGCGAAACGCATAATCTTTATTTAGTATTTTTATTTGATCCCTCTTTTTCGTCATAATTGCATTCTTTTTTCCAAAACTAATTAATTTTTTACTGGTTTGAATTTGCACTCAAAATTGTACTATGCTACTAAGCTTTTTTCGTGTTGTTTTTAATAATGTAGATTAGCTTTTCTACAATCCTTGAGTCTAAATATTAAAATTTACATATTTTATATTACCCATGGAAAATTTTCTATTTTCATCTGGAAAACCTGGAAAAGACAGGGAATTTTTAAATTCATTTTTTGTGGCAATCCTGTACAAGGATTCAGATATTTCAATGGCTGCGTTCAGCAGAAAAAGCAGCTTTGCAACTGTTGTAAAATTCTTGAATATGATTGG
>NW_017299384.1:1612-1868 GCF_001594075.2 Trachymyrmex cornetzi
GCCGTTCAGTTTTTCAGGCAAAATCTCTAAAAAATTTTGAGCAGGTGTGTGTGGTCAATCGCATAACTTTTTTTTTAGGGCGGAAATGTGAAAAGTCAGAATTTTTTTGTATGAATGTATTAATGTTTTCGACACTAGCAGGTTTTAACTGAAAATGCTAATTATACCGGGTGTTTCAGACCACCCGTCCCACCCTTTTATCTTCGCAGTGTAAGATCCAATCGAAAAAGTGTTCAGACAAAAGTTGTAGGGTTTC
>NW_017299385.1:0-652 GCF_001594075.2 Trachymyrmex cornetzi
GTGGGTGAATGGGATGACAGAAAGGTTTGGAAAAATGGAGAGAGAGAGGAAGGGAAGCACGGGAGATATTAAGAAATATATGAAAAGGAAGAGAGAAGAAGAGGGTGGAGAGGAGGGAGAAGGGAAGGTAGATGATATATTCAGGGATAGTAAGAAGACAATAAGATTTCCGGTAGAAAGAGGGGGGAGGGGGGAGTGAAAGAATTGTTTAAGGTATTGAGGGATGAGTTGAGAGAGGGGTTTTTGGGGGTGAGAAAAAAGATAAGGGTGGAGGAACAGAAAGAGTGGATGAAGTAGGAGATAGAGAGGATGAAAGAAGAGTGGAAAGAGAGGGAGGAAAGTTGAGAGAGGGAGAAGGAGGAAATGATAGAGAGTCATCTTTACGGACTTTATTTACGCCTTATAGAGAGCAAAAATTGCAAATAGGTCCGATTTATACCACTCTTCCCTATATTATTTAAGGTTTGTATTCTATATTTTTCTAAACTGATAGAAATGTAACCACGAGTTTCCTTTACATGTAAATGAAGCTCGTGGTTACGAATGGAATTAAAAATAATGAATGATTTAACTGAAAATTGAGTTACAATAGTTACTTAAATGTAAACAACGTGTAAATAAAATTTATGAAATTTAATATGCTTTTAATAAA
>NW_017299386.1:0-292 GCF_001594075.2 Trachymyrmex cornetzi
AACCTTGTTTATTATTTAATAAATAAATATTTGGAAATAAATTTTTTATGTGATGATGGAGTAAGGTCGTACTAATAGAAAAATATTGTATATATTGAATTGTTTGATTACTGAAGTTAGATTTGTTGATCGTAAAACCATAAGGTGTGGAAAGTGTAATATAATACCCAGGGCATTCCTAATATGAAATAACCCATGTACCTATATCATAGTGAAAATTGTTGCTAAAGTTATTGTATAATAATAAAAAAGACAACCGGAATGAACGTTGAGTGCCTGTATATTTGCGATG
>NW_017299387.1:0-266 GCF_001594075.2 Trachymyrmex cornetzi
TCGAATGTCTGTAATAGTATGATTTTCTATATGCATCCTAGGTAGCAAGATGATGTCGAACGATGTCTTAATAACATCTTTAGCATTAATAACATGTCATTAAGATGTCACTTTACGTCACTTTGTTACCTGGGATGTCATTTTTCTATTCTTAGCGTTTTTCAGGATTAACGTCGTGGACTTGTACAAATCAATGACATATAGGAGCCTTTCTATGAGGGGTAGGTGATTATCGCGGCAAGAGGGTGTCTACTGACTTCGACTAG
>NW_017299388.1:0-201 GCF_001594075.2 Trachymyrmex cornetzi
AGCAGCGTTGAAATACCTTGTAGTTTGTAAATAATCCGTAAGAAAGTGTGTGAATAAAATAACCGATTTTTTAGGCGAGGTAGTGCGATCTAGGAGCCGGTGCGATATCGGCAACCTTACCCTATGAAATTACCAAAATATTACCAATACTCGATCTCCTACTAGTCCATTTGACCAAATCGAACTATGACCTATTGGGCA
>NW_017299388.1:343-822 GCF_001594075.2 Trachymyrmex cornetzi
ATAATTAGTATAATAACATTAAATACATAAATACATACGTTTCGACTCCGATCGGGTCATTTTCAATGCAAAAAACAAAATTTTAACTTAAACATCCAGTGATAATAAAAAACTTCAAATTACTTAATGAAAATAAAAACAAAATAACATAAAGTCGCTGACATAATATACATACATAAAAAATTAATTAATTAATTGTAACATTTCATAATGATTAAATAATACAATGTCTTAAATAGCTATTGTAAAAAAGTCAAAACTCAGAAGAAAAGAGAAAGTAATTATCACAATATCTTAATTCTGTAAGAATATTCATGTCGTACGAAGTCAAATATAAGTAGTCCCATTGAAAATAAAATTAAGTTGCAATAACAAACATCTTATCAGAAGAAAAAACTTAAAAAAGGAGTTATGACCTATTGATACTATATTAAATATGCCGACACGAACATCTCTTCTCAGATGACGATGGAAAATAA
>NW_017299389.1:5479-7142 GCF_001594075.2 Trachymyrmex cornetzi
GTTCGAAGTAGGCGACAAGGTTCTCCTATATGATGAAACAGTTAGGAGAGGGAGATCCAAAAAATTAGAATCGAAATGGATAGGATCCTATATAATCCTCGAAAAGCACAACGATGTGAATTACACGATAAAGATGGGCCGGAGAAAAATGCGCCTACACGCGAACAGATTGAAGCAATTTATAGAGCAATAGACAGTTAATAAAGCAAAAAGCAAAGCATAGATTAGTATTAAGTGTAAACATATAAGTAAAAGAATTGTAAAATAGTTACTTACATTACTGGAGCGGCAGGGGCAACTCCTCTACAATCCGGCGTCCCATGCTGGCGCACACGCGAACCCGGAGGATCGGAAGGGTGCGCCAATCACGCACTAATGCCCGTGTCACACTACGGATTGTGAACGCGGATCGGAACTCAGCCAATCAAGACAAGGCAGTTTCGGATTCGGATTGTAGATTACAGAATAGACGGCTCTCTATTTTTGCGATTCGTAATCGTAATCCAAGCCAATAAAACATCGAGTTTGGTCACGTGACCCATTTATGATGGCTGAATAAGCATCGTTTGTGTGGTTAGGTTACCTGTGCTCATCATAACTCGATACAATGGGTCCCAAATTTCGGGACGCAACTTTTAAAACCGTTTTATCGAGAGAGAATGTACACAGCAAACGTCGACGACACGACATTTGCGATACAGCATATGTTGCAAATTGAATCCGTAGTCCGTACCATGGTCCGGAGTGTGAACGAAGAATCCAAATCCGACGATCCGCAATCCCAATCCGATCCGCGTTCGCAATCCGTAGTGTGACACGGGCTTTAGGGAGGCCGCACACGCATCTCGTACGCCTGCACATTGCGAGCTGCCTGCAGCCAGTAGTCACGGAGGCAATTGTCGCATGTCGAAGGCGCATAAACTTCATTGCACATCAAGCACCTCATTTTTACAAAAAAAAAACGAGCTAGTATATTTTAGAATGATGTGACCTATTAGACCCGCGAATGCAACTGGCATGGGCAAATGATCAGAGCACATTGAATAAAAATTTATTTAGAGCTAGACTAAGCAACAATGCAAGGTAAGGATTCAAAAGAAAAGTAATATGAATCCTTATCTTACAGGGTATTCCTTGTATGGAGGCTCACAGATGGAATGTCACCTGCACACACACCTACATATCGCTGGGAGACGTTCTGGCATACGCCCGGAATATATTTCGAGGAAATCGGGTTGCTGAATCAAGTGGAGACTGAATGAAAGCTCGTGATTCAATTAGACATTACCGCGTTAAACGCACGATTCGAAAAACTGCAAGAGTATTTAAAAAATACAGAAAAGCGATGCGGGCAGGTCATCGCTGGAAATTCGCAGGAAACATGCGCAAACATGATGCAGATTTTGGACAAGAAAAATATTCAACTTACAGCATCACTAGCTCAGTTGAGAACATTATATAATGCCAACACGAATAAAAGAGGATTAATAAACGCGATTGGCACGATCAGCAAAACGCTGTTTGAAACAATGGACGCGGAAGACGCGCATCGAATAAACGAGCAGCTACAGATACTCCAAGACAACCAACAGGTGTTACAACCAGTGATGCACATTTGGCTCCCCGGCAACACGAGAATCAGCCCCACCACTCTCGCTGTCTC
>NW_017299389.1:7297-7544 GCF_001594075.2 Trachymyrmex cornetzi
CTGCCATTATGACACTGACAGTAGACGTAGGTAAAACGTTAGACTATTTAGCCTATTCGAAGGAAGGATTAATACTCACTCATTTACTACCTTTAGAGCCGATAATAATAGAATTGCGAGAAGCCGCGTCACAATTAACAAAAGGGTTGCACTTTCCCTTTCAAGTAAAAGTGGAAAATTGGAATACTATCCAAAAATATATGTCGATTAATGCAGTCTATTTTAACTCTCATATATTTACTACACT
>NW_017299389.1:7721-16240 GCF_001594075.2 Trachymyrmex cornetzi
CCACGTATACGTGCGGGCAAACATTTCCGATATACTATATTAAATCCGATGCACCGTGCGAAATATCGATATTCATAAACGCGCCAGGACAAATGCAAAATTGCGAAAACGGACACGTTTTATCTAGCACTACTTTGTGGATTACGTTGACGGAGGCTCAAACGTGGCTATATTCCACCAGAGAAAGCCAGAAAGTTTTTATTAATTACAATAACGAAGAAAACGCATTAGAAATTAATGGAACCGGTAGAATTAAATTAAACGGGGATTTCAAGTTAACCACCCCAGATTTAACGTTACGCACGAAATCAATACTAAACGTACAGTACATTAAAGAATATCTTCCGGAATATAACTAACGTGTCATTTTGAAAAGGACATTGATATTGACCTCCCAAAGCGTATTCCGCTCAAACAATTAATTAAAGATCCTAAGGAATTAACAGAATTAAGTCTAGGAATAAGAGAAATAGAGGAGTATTTAGGAAAGGGTAATACTCACGGATTCTACCATAAATATATAGTGTATATCCCATAGGTACAATAACTGTCATGTTAATAGTAATCAACATTATAGGTGTAACTATGTATATTGTACATAAGCGAAGGCAAATGCGAGAGGACAGCGAAGTTCAAAGGCGTAGCAACGACGCCATGTTATATTAAAATTAAGAAACGATTGTAAAAATTTATTGTAAATCGGGATAGAATGTACGACAATAATTGATAATAAATGCGGAAACTCGTAACCTCATTTCCTTTCCCAAGGGGGGAGGAATGTCACGAGTGCGGTATTGCACAAGTGACAATTGCGCCACGAAACGTGCCAAAGGAATAAATTAAATGATGTATTGATAAATTAAAATAAACAGGGTAGTGGATATAAAAGGAAACCCTGAAATAAAATAACAAGATTATCGCAGACTAGGAAGTTGCGGAAGCTGGCCTCGACCGATCAGCGGAACGCTGACGATGCAACACGGAAGGCACGAGATCGACCTCCAAAGCACCAGATATAGGTAAGCGCGAGCGCGCAGGTGGTCGGGAGTCAGCATTCGATCAATTAAGAAAAGTAACGCATCGCGCCGAGTTCTTATGGTATAAATTACTACGCGAGTACCGCTAAGTGAGGTGGTGACTATAAGTAAACTATACTTTTGTATTGTGAAATTAAAGAATAGATATATATTTTCTAAAGATTACATAAAGATGTAAATTTATGAGACAACTTCTTGAGTCCTTTTGGTGGAACCCGAACCGTGCCGGACAGAGGCACAACAATAGTCTAGTCAGTTGATGTAAAATCAACGAGTCCCACCAATTTTCAATAATACCTGGTAATGAATTTCGTAAAAAAAGCCTCGTACATAATAATAATTAGATAATTTGCGGGAATGAAATATAATATTACTTGTGTTTATTACATGTAATATGCAATAGCTCCTGGCAGACTTGGGAAATTGTTCGTTGCAGATAAACAGACATGTAAACCATACGTGAGAGAAATTTGACAAAGTTCCAAATTTTGTTCCAAACATCTTTTCGTAAATTCCATTTGAGAAAATTCTTCTTGACGTTTTCTGGATGGATTCATTAATAAGAGGTATACTTTACCACAAGGAAGACAAGAAATGCATCATGAAACGTATCTTTAAATTACAAATTACATAATAATCGCCGATTAGGGTTAATTCGAGTTGATGATATCCTTTGTATATATGATCGTACACAAACTTACCTTTTTAAAAAAAGGTAATAAAAGCGCTAAGCGTGTGTGCTTCTTGTAAAGAATCGCCATTTTGGGCCTGTTTCACCAATGCCAATTACTTAATCGGCCGTGAAACTGATGACTAATCACGTTTGCTGTTCAGTACAACTAAAGTAATCAAGTTTGCTGTTTAGTAAAATTATACAAACTTATCTTTTTAAAAAAAGGTAAAGAAAGCACTAAGCGTGCATGTTTCTCGTGTAGAACCACCATTTGGGCTGGTTTCACCAAAGCCAATTACTTAATCAGCCGTGGAACTGATGACTAATCGCGTTTGATGTTTAGTAGAATTGACCACTTACGGTTGTCAGTGAATCACCGATTAGAGTTAATCGAGTTGATGTTTTATCTTCAAGGATATTCTTATCCATGTAATTCGGATTTTAATTCTTCAAGGATATTCTTATAATGATATGTATCATTGGTATAAAAGATTTAATACCAACAAAACTGGCGCCAAGTTTAATTCCATGTAATTTGCGCGGATACCAAATTATACAAATAATATTAACTTTAATGATATCATTCCAATAAAAGATTTGATATCAAGAACTGGCGCAAAGTCAAATCTTATTTTTCTCTCTCTCTCTTTATACCATGTCAAATTATTAATCTTATGATATGTATCATTTGTATAAAAGAATTGATATCAACAACTGTGGCGTCAAGTTAAATTTTACTATCAAAATAAAAAGTAAAACCCAAGTGATACTATTTATTTAACTCTAATGATATGTATCTTTCGTATAAAAGATTTAATATCAACAAAATTGACGCCAAGCTAAATTCATCAAAATTTTATCAAAATTTTATATATTATTCGTAAAAAGATTTGATATCAACAATTGGCGCCAAGTTAAATTCCATGTAATTCAAATACCAAATTAAATTTTTTTTTTCTAAGTATTATATTTTTATCCTTCTTATTTACATTCATGGTTTACTACTATACTACCATGTTATTATATATCGAGATCTAGCAGCGCCAAGTGTTTTTACATGAAAAATTTTTTTATTTAAATTAAATTTTTTTATTATATACTGTAAATTCTTTAATTTTTTGTGGTAACACTTAAATTGAGCAGGGTATCGCAATTTTGTGATAATATTTTGTATAATGTTTTGAAGGAAAATTAAATAACTACTACTTTAGTTGTGGAAGAGGAAATGTCTTTGAATGAAATATGATATAATAATTTCATTTAAGAGGAATTTAAACCATTTGAATTGGAATAGGAAGATTCTTCAATAAGTATACGTATACTTAGGTTTCGTTGCATAAAAATTAAAGATAGTACCATTTGGATTAAGTAACTTATAAAGATAGTATCACTTGAGTTTTACTTTTCATTTTGATAGTAGAATTTAACTTGGCGCCACAGTGGTTGATATCAAATCGTTCGTACAAATAATACATACCATTAGATTAATATTCATTATTTATTTAATTTGGCATGGTATGAAGAAGTGGGATTTAACTTGGAGCCAGTTCTTGATATCAAATCTTTTATAGGAACGATACATATATCATTAAAGTTAATATTATTTATTTAATTTGGTATTCGAATTACATGGAATTTAACTTGGCGCCAATTGTTGATATCAAATCTTTTTTACGAATAATATATTAAATTTTGATAAAATTTTGACGAGTTTAGCTTGGCGCCAATTTTGTTGATATTAAATCTGTTATACGAATGATACATATCATTAGAGTGAAATAAATAGTATCACTTGGGTTTTATTTTTTATTTTGATAGTAGAATTTAACTTGGCGCCACAGTTGTTGATATCAATTCTTGTATACAAATGATACATATCATAAGATTAATAATTTGACATGGTATAAAGAGAGAGAGAGAAAAATAGGATTTAACTTTGCGCCAGTTCTTGATATCAAATCTTTTATAGGAATGATATCATTAAAGTTAATATTATTTATATAATTTGGTATCCGCGCGAATTACATGGAATTTAACTTGGCGCCAGTTTTGTTGATATCAATTCTTTTATACCAATGATACATATCGTTATAAGAATATCCTTGAAGAATTAAAATCCAATTTACATGGATAAGAATATCCTTGAAGAAAAAACATCAACTCGATTAACCCTAATCGGTGATTCACTGTCAACCGTAAGTGGTCAATTCTACTAAACAGCAAACGCGATTAGTCATCAGTTCCACAGCTGATTAAGTAATTGGCTTTGGTGATACCGGCTCAAATGGTGGTTCTACACGAGAAATATGCACGCTTAGCGCTTTCTTTACTTTTTTTTAAAAAGGTAAGTTTGTATAATTTTACTAAACAGCATACCGGGTGTCCCATACCACCCGTCCACTCCTTTTATCTCAGTAGCAGAGCATTTTAGAAAGAACCGTTTGAGACAAAAGTTATGAAGTTCTCAATTATCTATTCAGTGATCAGGACAGTATGACCTTGGGTGGCGTCACCAAGGTCAGAGTAATGTCAGTTTGAATTTTTTAAATGGAACTCCTATTTTTCATCTCTAATTCTTGTAGCACAGTTCGAGAGCTTTCCAAAACACTATAATGAAATGTTTTTTCATAAAGTTCTTTTCGAGTTATAAGGCTTGAAAGTTACAGTATTGCCGGCATTAGCATTTCCCAAGAAGTACCAGGTGTAGAGGTTACTTAATCGGATTTTATCTCGTGTATACGTGAATGTATACTTGCGTACGGGCGTACATAGGAATGGAGAAAGGAAGTCGGAATTACATATACAATGTTCTTATTTCTATTTGTTAATTGAACTGATTATGTTTGATGCTCAATCAGTTCCAGATAAACTGCATGCATTTTCCCGTGCTTAGCATTAATCAGGATGAACGACATGGACGTGACGAGAATTTCATCCCATTGAGATGCTTGATTCGCGTGAGTCCCCTTGCCTCTCACGTTCGGGGTGCTTGATTCGTGTGAGTCCCCTTGCCTCTCATGTTCGGGGTGCTTGATTTGCGTGAGTCCCCTTGCCTCTCACGTTCGGGGTGTTTGATTCGCGTGAGTCCCCTTGCCTCTCACATTCGAGGTGCTTGATTCGCGTGAGTCTCCTTGCCTCTCACGTTCGGGGTGCTTGATACGCGTGAGTCCCCTTGCCTCTTACGTTCGGGAATGAATGAGTGTGTATTTGGCTAAGCGATTAAATGTTCAAAGTGAGCACCATTCTCTGCAATGCAAACATCTACTCTATGTTGAAAGGAATGGATTGCTCGAAGAATTTCCTTAGCACTCAAGTATCGAATTGCTTCAATTATTCTACGAATCATATCGTCCCTCATAGTCGGACGTTCATGATAGACCAAGTCTTTTATCCTTCCCCAAAAATAATAATCAAGAATGGTAAGGTCTGGTGATCGGGGTGGATAATTAATCGGACCGTATTTGCCTATCCACTTGTCGGGAAACATAGCATTTAATGCTGCACGAGCATGTATGCGACGGACATGCATCTTGTTGGAACCACATGTCCAGGCGCAATTGCAGAGGAGGATTTTCTAGTAAAACAGGAAGATCTGTCTCTATCAAGGCGGAATATCTATCACCGTTTAGATTTGCGTCAAAGAAAACAGGACCTGCGATTTCACTTCCAATAATACCGCACCAAACATTAAGTTTCCAAAGGATTTGATGATCAATTTCTCTCAACCAGTGAGGATTATTTTGGGTTCAAAAACGGGAATTCCAAGTATTGACAGATCCATCACTTTTAAATGTGCATTCGTCAGAAAATAAAATTTTTAAGTTGAAATCACGTGGTTACTGTCTTATCCAGTTGCAAAATGTAACTCTCTGTTGAAAATCGTTGTAATTCAACGATTGATAAACAGACATTCTGTAAGCATGAAACTTGTTACTTCTTAAAATGTTCCAAACAGTGTTACGACTAACACCAGAATCTCGTTCTCGACGTCTTAAGGAATCATGAGGGTTCAATTCTATCGATGCAAGAATTTCCGCTGTTCTTTCGTCCCTAACTGGATGGCGGATCTGTTTATCTTTGTTATGTTCAGGCTGATCGATACCTTTAGTTTTTATTCGTTTAGCTTAACGTGAAAAAACTTTTCGCGAGTGAGGAATCGGATTAGGATAACGTTCTCGCCACAATCTTTCAGCTGCAGCGAAAGTACCTCGACACTCACCTAAAATTAACAGCATATCATATGCTTCTTCATTGGAATAGGACATGGCTAGATAAACCTAGACTAATAAAAAGTGTCGAATTTTTTTGCGCTATTGATAGTTATTGAAGAAGCAGTTGAGAAGCTTGAGGGAATATTGTCACTCGTGTTGAGTAACAGTAGCGTCACCCATGTAAATCGCTCCGTGTATGTCGTTATAAAAAAACAAAAACGTTCGGCATTCTCAATAACGTACTGTATACATCGTGAAAAAAGAATGTGAGAGGCAAGTGGATTCACGCCAATGCCACTTTGAATTTTTTAAATGGAACCCCCTATTTTTGATTGCATTTGGAACCGAGGGGCTCATGCTGTAGCGTATGACCGGCGTCCGGCGCTAGACGTAAGTTAGCGGCTCTCTGTGCGAGTACCGAGAATATCGAGTAGAGCGGAGGAGCGAAGCTCCGGAAAGTACTTGTAATTACGTCATCAATGTAATTAGTCCTACTTTATCATATTTCCTCAAATGTAATTGTTCTTATTATTACGCTCTCGCGTAGTTTATTTTGTGGCCTATCTCTCTCGCCCTCTGACAAATTTCCCACACCTCTTGCGACCCACCCCTGCCATCGCGAATTACGGGCAAAGGTAAGGAGATTTCGGAAAGATTGGCAGGCTCTCTCGTGCCTGGCGCCCAACTTAGTAATAAAAATTACAATCTTGGCCAAAAAACCGCCTGGCTGTCGCAAAATTCAGTTACCGAGGGAAAGGAGATACTTTTGCGTACGAGGAGTACGAAGAACGCGCGACGAAGTTGTGCCGTTGCTCGCGAGTACGGTTACAAATTATATACAAATTATATATACACACACGCTTTCTACTGCATTGCAGACACTTTCTTAAACCTGCGTACGAAAGAATATTGTAATAAATGTTATTACAAATTTTATAAGATAATATTGATTGAAATAAACTACTAGAATAGAAAATAATTTGCATTCTTACACCGGAAAGTGTGTTTTACAGCAAAGAATTTGTGAAATAAATATTTATTCTAGCCTTACTTACGTGTTCATACGTGTTCTTCTGTTCCATCGATGTGATAGATTTTCTAACCTGAATAGTTTAACGGTTAATACTAAATGTCACTTTTGCCTCTTGTTATCTAAAGTCAAACCTGTCAGAATGAGACGGCGAATACTTAGACACCCATTTCCTCGATGGCGAACACCTCGACACCAACTTCTTCGACAGCGAACATGTAAACAACACCTAGACATTCACTTCTTCGACGGCGAACACCTAGACACTCACTTCTTCGACGGCGAACACCTAGACGCCCACTTCCTCTACGGCGAACACCTAGACATCCATTTCCTCGACGGTGAACACCTAGACACCCATTTCCCTAATAGCGAACACCTAGACACCCACTTCCCCGATGGCGATCACCTTAGACACCCATTTCTTCGACCTAGACACCCACTTCCTCGACGACAAACATCTAGACGCTTAATTCCTCGACGGCGGACACCTAGACGCTTAATTCCTGAATATCTATACACCCTCTTTCTGGACGCGGTAAATACGTAGATCTTCAACGACAATCTCGATATTTCATTTTAATTATAATAAGTATTTTATTTTAATTCATTTTAATAATTTTAATTTCAATTAATTGATTATAACACGTCACATCGTATATGTGACAATGTTGCCATCGTTGATTATCACAGCAGTCATGTGTGGTTGATCACATTCGAATGTGCAATGCTGCCATCGCTGGGTTAAGTCAAAAGCTCTCTATTATCGAAAAAACGAGATGGACATTTTCTCCTGGTCGACGATGACAATAATCATAACGACAATAATGACGACGGCGTTTCTTAAAAAATAAAAAAATCCGGACTTTGCGTCGCGATATCTCCGCTCGTAGGGCACGTAGAAAAAAAATAAAAGCACTTTTATCATACAATCTGTGTGGTGGCTATCGATTGAGCATACATAGAACGCGATCGGTTCAGCCGTTAGTGAGATCTGATAATCTCGATCTGCCGCAACTTGTCAGTTCGCGTAAAGGAGGCACAGCAGTGTCGCTTCGTGCAGTTTAGCGCCGAGACACTACCAGTGTCTCCAGTTTTATTTAATTTGGTATTCGAATTACATGGAATTTAACTTGGTGCCATTTGTTGATATCAAATCTTTTTTACGAATAATACATAAAATTTTGATAAAATTTTGATGAATTCAGCTTGGCGCCAATTTTGTTGATATCGAATTTTTTATACGAATGATACATATCATTAGATTTAAATAAATTGTTGTACTGCTCAGGGTGCAAAGGTGCCGCTCCGGGCACGGTTTGTATAATTTACGGGTCAGCCAGTTACCAGTCGTCCTGTCCAGGTACGACGTGCCGCTCAGGGCGTACCGGAATCATAGGTAGGACTTGGTGGTGTTGTTTTATGGAGGGCTCGAGGTCCTTCAATGAATCTAGGCGTTCGTGGTACGAAAGGTTTTTTTGTCACTTACGTGTTCTATGTACTTTACAGTATGATGAGAGTAGGGGAGGCCGAGAGGCTAAATGTGGATTTACTCGAGCGTCGTGGGG
>NW_017299389.1:16556-17477 GCF_001594075.2 Trachymyrmex cornetzi
TTAATCTGACGCGCTCGAGTTAGATACTAATTTGACGGGCTCCTCTGAACCCCCGGCTATATAGAGGTTTAATATGTGGTGGGAGTACTTATTAGGGTGCAAGCTTTCCCCCTTTATGTTATTCTGACGCGCTCGAGTAAATCCCAAAATCCCCGCTTGGCCTCCCCTACTATGAGTCTCGCAATAGCGGAGATTCTCACAGACGTCTTATTCTCACTTCACTTTTCGGAACGGCCCCGAGATGCTCGAGGCTTCCCTTTTTATATAGACTAGTAACCGAATTTATGCGTAGTTACATTAACTGAATGTATGTTACCTCCTTTGTGATCCAAAGTAGGTGACTTGATTTTGTAATGAGTTTGATCGCTCGTCTGCAGAAAAGATGCAGACGCAGCTTTTAGGTATGACCTACTTGGGTCATAACATCCTTCCCCCGTTGAGAAAAGAAAACGGAGGTTTGACGTTTTCTGTGAAAAAATCCGCTTTTCCTTTTTTTCCTCTACACAGGATTTGTTACGTTCGTCCCGCGACTTTGGTATTTTTTAACAATATATACAATTATTACAATAATTACAATAATTAGGATAATAGTACTGAAGTGTATATACAAAAGTGTATATACAATAGGTTCCGACAGAAATGATGAATCTTGTGCGTTTTTTAATTTTGAGGTTAAGTCTTGCAGCTTGGTGCTTAGGTCCATTAGTTCCGTCGGGTTGCGAATAATTTTCCTTAATTTTACTACTTCCGGTTGGTTTAACTCCGTATATACGAGGTGTGATCAAAAAGTAAGGTGACTTTTCATTTTTATAAAAAAATATTCATTTATTCATCCAAAATTATGTTATTCCCTTCAAAATAATCCCCCTCTGATACAATGCACTTGTGCCAGCGCTTTTTCCAGTCGTCAAAACACTTCTG
>NW_017299389.1:18273-20909 GCF_001594075.2 Trachymyrmex cornetzi
GGGGCGTCCAGAGCGAGGTTCATCGTTAACATTTTCTCGGCCCTCTTGGAATAACTTATACCATTTATAAACATTTTTTTTGCTCAAAGTTGACTCAGCGTACGCCATTGTCAACATTTCAAGAGTTTTTGAATACTTAATACCATTTTTTACACAAAAATTAATACAAACTCTCTGCTCCATTATTTTCAACAGCAAAAAATCGCCGAGCACGCAAACACGAGTCTAACCTTTATGCCTTTCACATAAAAACAACACATGCTATATAGTCAAAACTGTGAACATATGATCGTGACGAGTGTACCAACACAACAACAAAATTTTGAAATTAGAGTGTACAGAGCGCGTGAAATTCAAAAAGTCACCTTACTTTTTGATTACACCTCGTAAAATTTCCTGCGATGATTGTGAGGCGAGCTACGTTGGTCAAACCAAAAGAAAATTGAGTACGAGATTACATGAATATAAATCGGATATTAGAAGGAATACTGGTTTTCCTACTGTCATAACCGATCATCGTATCAATTTAGACCACAATTTTAAATGGGATAATGTGAAAATTTTAGATTGCGAGTCTTCTTATAAAAAGAGATTAGTATCTAAAATGATTCACATTAAAAGACAGAAACAAGGGCTAAATGAAATGAACGTTACTGAATCATTACCTGATTCTTACTCTCAAATTATTCAATTTCTTTCTCCTTCTTAACTGTTTTTCCTTCCTTTCTTACTTCTTTTCTTTCCTCTTTCATTTCTCCCTCTATTTTATTTTTCCCACTCTCATGTACCTCTTCCTTCTGTTTTTACCATTTCAATCTTCTTACAATAGTTTGCCGTTTTTCATATTTCTCTGAACATACTAGAGATATGACTGTTCCATTCTCATTGCATTGTCTGAAAATAGAGAATTTTATATTATACTGACACACGATTTACAAGGTATCTATTATCGGTTATTTTAATTGTTATAAAATTTTTATTATATAGTTACGTCCGGGAGGACTCCACGATTTCCTCGTTTCGAGATTGCTTAATAGGGTGATCGTTGAGACAGGATGTAAGAGAAAACGCAAGAGTTAACGGTCACCGATCGGCGAGGGTAACAATATGTAGAAAATATGTCGTTGAAAGCCTTCCCAACGATTTTTGGAAAGATAATAAAAACATAGATACCCAGGATCATCCGATCCGCAGTAATAAAATTTATGACAAATTACAAACCGTATCGAGAATGTTCGTTTTGAAACACGTTCAGTTTAAATAAGTAATATCTAAAAACGGGTCGGGAATCCTGGGTAAATAGAAAGTCGCATTCTCAAGCGCATGTAACGTGTTGAAGGGCGTCTTTTCGTTAACAACAGGAAATAGTAAAATAGAAATAGCTTGACGAGAATAAATTTTAATTTTTGCCGACGATCATAAAATCCTGAAGAAATACTGTCTAGACGAGAAGACGCACGTTCAAGCACTTATAATAAAAGAGAAATCGGAAATAAGAAAAAAAGGAGGAATGCGAGTTTTCAAATTGTCACGATCAGGTCGTTCAGAGGGTACGATAAGTGAAATCCCCCTTCTCTTCAAAGAGAATACCAAAAACTAAACTCGCCAATGGGTGACCGTGAATCTGAAAATCTAGAAAAGGTGATGACGTATCACTAATAAGTTCTTAGGGGATTGAAACTTGCGGGCGGAGCAAATTTTGAAAGTAGTTACCAGTAAAAATATGAAACACAAATTTCCTACCAAAGCAGAAAATCCCTCCAACTCGAATCCTCGATTTTTTCCATTCAACATGTCTCATCAGAGAACCACCCTCTGAAACTCTCTATATAAACCGTGACACTGCAAGACTTGCTCTTTTCATTTTTTATCCTGCTCTGAGTTCGATTTTAAAAGAGTCAGTTATTCTCTCGCAGTTTATTTCGCTAAGACAAGAATTTGTTGCATAACCGAAGATCTTCCTCATTACATCCAGTAAGAGTTGTCTGCGAGCTACTCGAAGTCCAGGAGACTAACCAGAGAACTTAAGCCTACTTCAACAGTAAGTCTTTTCTTTCATATTCTGCTATTTTAATCGCGAATCTGTAATAACGTAAGTCACAACATAGTGCCACGAAGGGGGAACAATCGCCCGTTTAGAGGTTGGCTCAGAAGCCGGGCATATTTGGAAGCGCGAAGGTTGTTGGACGAAGCATACGCGGAATTCCAACGCTCCGCGAATTCAAGAAATAACGAGAATCGTCCATCAACACCACCACCGACAGCGCCGGCACAAGCGGAATCACCGCAACCACCAAATCGGCCGCTCGCGATAGTAGCGGCTCCCTGTTCACCACCTCCACCTTCCCGTTCACCGTCTCCACCCTCTCGTTCGCCTTCTCCCATTGAACCTGCTTCTCCAGCTGTGTTCTTACTTTGCGAATCTTTCCCGATACTCCTCCATGAACACCCGACTCTTCTATTGTCTCGATCCCATTTTCTCCCTGCCGAACTCCTTCTCCAACCAACTCTACGGACAGCGTGGAATTCTTAAAAGAAATTCCTCCTCCACCGCCGAGATCCTACTTTTTCCTCCAGGAAAGCGACTCGTTTGAGTCGCTTATCAGACAATTTCCCCGCACCACCGAACCTATTCC
>NW_017299389.1:20938-28874 GCF_001594075.2 Trachymyrmex cornetzi
CCTCAAGAAATACGGCGTGCAATTGCCGCTATCCCTTTTCACTCTGAAATTCCTGTTTTTATCCCGAATTCCACCTATCCATATTTAATACCCCGGTGGAATTCTTCTTTAATCTTTTTCCTCCGTCCTCCGCTACTATACGCGAATTATAATGTAATAAAAAACTCAGTCAGCATTGCTCACTTAAGATTCATTCTCTGGTGGCATGTATAGCTATAATGTTAATAGCGTCTAGCGAACCAAAATCTTTTATTGTCTAATTGTAACCACGATTTGAATGGAAATACGATTTGAATAAAAATAATAATCTCGCTTATGATGATAATTTCGGTTCGCAGCATATTTTGATTATATTAATATTTTAATAATTTTGTTTGTATTTACCATCTTTAGTTAATTTTAATAATGATTTGTATAATTTGTAATAATGATTTTTATTGTAATTCTAGTTTGTAATAATTCTCTTTATGCGTAATCTTTCTTATTTTCGTTGCTTTCTTTACTATTAATAATTAGATAATAATGTTTGATTTAAATAAATTATATTAATAATTTTCATCTCTCTAATTCTCTTATTTTAAAACCCTGAGACCTCGTAGTCGTTAACCTTGCCTTTTCAGAGATCGCACGTGTTCCAGTCCCGAGTTAAAGGATTAGATTCCTTGACTCAAAATTTGGACCAACAACCGCACCGTTCGTAGGAAACAGGTGTCAAAGCGTCCTTACGGGACGTTGACCCATATTCCGAAGCGAGCAAAAGAGGTGCGTTCGACTTGCGGCACTCGCTTCCGTGCGGGTACCTGCGAGAAAAGAGTCTGACCGTCCTTCCAAGTACCCTCACCGTTCCCGCTCCTTTCATTCTCCGAGAGGATCACAAACAATCAAAAATTTTCCAAGGGTTTGGACGTAACAATATATATTATCCGTTATTTTAATTGTTACAAAATTTGTATTATATATATTTTACTTAGTAACTATATATCATATAATTTTTTATTATTACGACTGAATAATTTGTTTGCTGCTTATTAAATCTTAGAATACTTTTTTATTGTCAATTTTTAATTTTATTCTTTGCCTCATATATTTTTATACTTTGCGTTTTATTTTATATACTCAATATTATATGTTTAAAATATTTATGTTCTTTTTAACAGATACGAATTATTTTAATTTACAATTGATAACCTGAAGCATATATTGTTACTTATTACAACGTTCACATCACTTCCTACTTATACTGAGCAAATTTTATTATATTAACTACTGAGAGTTTTATTATATTTTTGTTTGCGATTGAGAGCGAATTGTAATTTTTATATATTTTAACTTTGTAATATTTTTACCGTTCTTTTTTTGTGTATTTAACATTGATAATGATCCAACAGAGATCGAAACGTTTGTTTGTGTTATATTGTTTATTGCCGGCAAATTAAAGTTTTATATTCTGACTAAATGACATATTTATACTGTGATTTTTAAAATTTCTATTTCTAGCGACTAACTCTTAGGCTCGTAGCCCTTTTTCTTTCATTTTTTTTAATTTATTGAGCCTTATTACTATTATATTTTAACTCCTTATGTTCTAACTGATTTCGCAAACGAGTTAAATCGTATTCTGGTAAGCGCGTTTGAATGGTTGCGGCTATAATAGTTCCTATGGTTTTTACAGTCATGTCCACAGTTGTTAATTTACATTCTCTATATAGCGCAATTTGTCCTGTTCTTATAATTCTTGTTCTATACTCCTTGCGATTTTTACAGTCTATCGTAATTGTTTATTCGTAAGCGGTGGAGTACAGCCACACGGGGTGATCCCGATTGATCACGGCTCGATTGGACACCACCAATCACAGCGACCGGTGCTTAGGAGCTTTGTAGTCTCAAGCACTGTGAGTGGCTCGTGTCCAATTGAGCCGTGTCCAACTGGGTGCCACCCGTTCGCAGATATAAGTATAATCGATTCGTTTACATCTTACATTTAAGTCGTCGTGTGTTAATGTCATGTAGTGTTGATTTTCGTTATCTACTGCTATTATCGTCTGATCTACTTCAGTCAGAGTAAATACATTATCGTGGTCGGGAGTGGGTAATGGTATGACCTTGAGTATATCATATTTTGGATGAGAAATTAGTGGGAATTTTAAAATGGTATGGATATTCGGTTCGTCATAATAAGCACTCACAGTAATGCATTTTTCTATTTCGAGCTAATTTGACTCAAGGATTCTGAAAGAAAAATGGAGTCTGTAACGTCCGAGTATCAAATTTTCGCAAAATAAGACGCCGGTCGTCACTACAGAAACGGCGCGCGCTGAGAGCATCGTAGCGAACGCGAATTAAGCGCTACGCTCGCGGCCACGTGCACGGCGCATGAGTAGCAAGCCTTGCTCTTCCTTATGCCGCAACATTACTATAACGAAACCATGAACAACAAATAACTGGAAACGTTACAACTTCATGCCATACAACCATAGACAACCACGTACACCACAATATATGTATACAAGAAACTATTCTACTACCAAAAAAATCACGTTAACAACACTATCAATAATAAATCTACATAACTAAATGTCGTAAGGGCAAGGCCCTTGAACAAAGGAAATAGCAGGCTGCTATAATTAACACGAACAACGCACAACAACCAACTAAACCCCAGCGTCGAATTATTATCAAATAATTCTCAGCGCTGCTACACGTATAAATCGCATGTGCACGACTCAAGAACTGCAATGCACAGCTGCATGAGCTAAGGGAGCAGAACCAAAGACGGTAAACTGTGAAATAGAGCACGGGGATTCACCCCGGACATCGCGATGATAATTTTTACACCTAATTTCGCAAAAATCCATAAGATTAAAGGTGATCGTGAGGTAATGGCATGATACGAGCATCACCCCCTTACCGCGAGACGTCACCCCTTTCAAGTATATACCAGGTATGTAAATATGAAACCGGAATTTTTTAATAGAAAATACACGTTTATTGCATGAAAATGATAAAAAATATTTTATTCGAAGTATTGTCCATCGCTAGCTAAACATTTTTCCCACCTGTCTGACAATTTGTGGATGCCACGCCAAAAAAATTGTTGCTCTTTTGAGCCAAACTAGTCGTCTAGTCATTTTCGTATATCTTCGTAAGAAGTGAAGCGCTGCTGAGCAAGTGCGTGTCCCATCGATGCAAATAAGTAGTAATCGGACGGAGCCAAGTCTGGTGAGTAAGCCGTATGCGAAAGTATTTCCCAACCAAACGTCTCAATCGTTTCCTTGACCAGTTTTGCTGTGTGTGATGGTGCATTATCATGAAGCAAAATCACTTTGTGTTGCCTTTTTTGATATTCCGGTCGTTTTTCACGCAAAGCTTGATTCAAATTGATCATTTGTTGTCGGTAGCGTTCAGTATTAACGGTTTCGCCAGGTTTTAGCAGTTCATAATAGATCACACCTTTCTGATCCCACCAAACACAGAACATTGTATTCCGTCCATAGCGATTTGGCCTTGCAGTCGCTGTCGATGGTTCGCCTGGAGTTACCCATGATCTTTTACGCTTAGGATTCTCAAAATATATCCACTTTTCATCGCCAGTCACAATTCGATGGAGAAATGACTTTCTTTTGTAACTGGCGAGCAGCATTTCGCAAGTGGTTTTTCGGTTTTCCTGCTGTCTTTCAGTCAATTCATGTGGAACCCATTTTCCCATCTTCTGGATCTTTTCCATGAATTTCAAACGTATGGAGACGGCTTCTCGTGTCAATTCAATTGATCCGCGAGTTGTTGTTGAGTTTGAGCGTTATCCTTATCCAACAATGCTTGCAATTCGCTGTCTTCAAACTTTTTCGGTGGTTTTCCACGTTCTTCGTTTCTCATGTCAAAATCGCCACTTTTTAATTTTTTAAACCACTCAAAGCACTGTGATTTACCAAGAGCATGCTCACCGTAAACTTTGACAAGCATTCGATGCGATTCTGCAGCAGTTTTCTTCAAATGGTAACAGAAAATCATTGCTGTCCGCAAATCGTAGTTTCCAGGCACAAAATTCGACATGTTCAACGCTATTACAAACTATATTGTTGTATGAAACTTGTACTGTTGAAAATCTTTGTCTGATGTCAGAACAAGGAAATGGCATCAATGACGCGATCTGGCGGCAACTACATTGACAGCTATGGCCATCTATTGGTAAATTTCGGTTTCATATTTACATACCCGGTAAACCGGCAACACGAGGACCGCAGGTCGATTATTCTGATCAAAACCTCGCTAATACCCACTTCAAATATATATACTATATATATATCTAATAAGCATACATGGTAAGCACGACGCCGTGGAACTTATAAAATTTCGTTCGTTCGTCGCGCTCGGCTAAGTCCCGCGAGGACCTGGTACTTAGAATCTTTTCAGTATCAAGACGCGAATACTTATAAATTCTACCTCTAAGTGACTAAGCCCTTCAGACGTCGTTTTAAAATAAAGTCTTCTCTTGCGTAAGTGAGCACTGAATCGTGATAATCTCTGAAGATCAGTGTAGTGTAGACGACAACTTGAAATCTTGTGGCTTTAGAATCTCAGTGCTATTCCTCGCGCGGGCTAAAAATTACGAAGCTAGGAATCTCCTAATTGCGCGTCAAGTTATGTTGTTGTGTAAGGCTCGTTCGAATAAACCTTTCTTTTCTGTCTTCGTTTTCTTGTCGTCGTAGTAAAATCGGCGAAATATATGTAAACCTCTCTGTAGCTTTACGATATCTTTTATAATTGTTCGCGTATTTCGCCAATTAGGCAAGATTCTTAAGTGATTGTGAAATTCTAGTTCCTTATCTCGTTATTGTTTCAATTTAGCCGTGTAACAATTATAATAAACGAATTCAATTAAATTGGAGATATTAAAGTGAAGCCCCTCCTTTTATCTTCGAAAAGTCGTCGTGCTGCCTATGTGCGCTGCCCACTTCGAATATACTCGGGCCCTGGCACGTATCTGTCCCCGGGAACCTACAGGGCTCAGGGCGCTCTCCACAGGGTGCCCTCCGTCTCCCTTTTTCCGCTTCTAGGCGCTCTAACATCAGGGTTGCCCTAGGCAATTTCCTTCTCTCTCTTTGGGTAGGGCGCTCGCTCTACGGGCGTCCCTTCTCCATTCCTTTCGCACCCAAAAAGGGCGCTCTATTTCAGGGCTCGCCCTCCCTTCCCCTCGTCCTAGAATCCGTCTTTCAGCGCTTGTTCCATTCAGGCGCAGACTCCCTTCCTGCCTCCGCACCCCCGTGCCTACCTCGAACAGGGACCACGCGGCCCTCCAATTTTCCCAGTAACGTCACTGAGACATAACCCTTATTTTTTTTATTTCTATTTTTATTTTTATTATTCCTTCACCTACGTTCTAATGGCCACAGATGCCAAGATCACGGCGTAGTGGCTGGCGAAGACAGCTCCGGCGCCTTGTGAAGTCCTTTCACATACACGGAGACTTCGACCCTCACGTCTTCGGGCCTCCTCAGGATCCCGCCGATCCAGCACCTCGCGGCGAGGAATCATCCGCCCCTGAGCCGGAATCGCCGCCTCCGCTAAAGATTGCGGAACAATCGTCCGCGTCCTGTGGGTGCATTCCGCGCCGGGTCACCCAGCTCCCGCCTCCGGACACATCTCGGTCTCCGGTCAGGATCGCCACTAGACCCGTGAAGGTCACCGGGAGGCCCAGAGTCGTGTCCGTAGAAAAGTTAGACATCGCAATAAAAATCGTCAAGTAAAATGTCGTCTACTCATTATTGCCTTTCTGTCCCTTTCTGATTCTCCGCATAGAGCTCTAAAGGACGAGCACCCCTCGCTAAGTGCGAGAACGACGTTCTTAGGTCACTACATGTGAATCTGCAAAGAAAGACGCGCTTCTGATAGAGCTCCTAAAAGAACCATGAAGGCGACCTAGCAAAACCACTCGACGCACGACTGCTATTAGCGACAAAAAAATCGCGCCGAGGAGCCAAGGCTCCACCCCACGCGCCCGCTCCCCTTCAGCGAGCGTAGAGAAAATTTATCCCTCTGATGCTTCCGCAATACAGGACGTAACAGAGTCCTACCGGCAAATGTAGCTGAGCTTCTTTCAGGCTGGTTACGATTTCATTTATGGGCGTAATCCCAGGATGTAGTTTTCCTTCTTTAACAAAAGTAAGGTGTTCGCTAATACAATTTATATCTTGTAGGATGTCCGTGATAATGGCATTTAGTGTAAGAAAATATTCGTCCATTTTCTCCCTCAGATCTTGTTCGGCCATCTTGTTATTTATTCTGCTAGTAATGTTAAAGAGTAGTTGAGCATTGTAGCTAGTTACTTCTTCCAGTTTATCAATATGCGCGATGGTGGTATTTAGAATTTTTAATTGATTCGCCATGACATGATGAAGTGTTCGTTGGTTATTATTCAGAATTGTAATTTGTTCTTTGATGATTTTTTTATCCGAAGCATCCATTGTGCCGAAAAGTATTTTAGCAATGGAGCCTATTCCGTCAATCAATTCACGTTTTTTATTCTGATTGTTTGATAGATAGTGTTTATTCGATCGATTAGAGTAATTATTTTAAGGTTTTCCGCTTCGATTAAGTGTTTCATATTCTCGCATGTTTTGCGTCCTTCCGTTTGTATCTCACACAGATGATGAGCATGATATTCTTGTAATGTATGAATTCACTTATTTATCGAGCTAATGTCTATATTTATCACTAGCTTCCATGATGATTCTGCTTGATATAGTTCTCCTAATTTTTCGTAATATAATCCTGGTTCGTACAAAAAATTTTTTATTTCGGGCCTATTTACTTAGTAGGCTTCATTTTTTATATGTCGTCCGGTTGTTGAACCAGTGGTCATTAACTTAAAATCAATGAGCCAGGTTATTGATCGGCGTATTTTGCTGATACTTGGAATACTATATTTCCTTCTGTCTCTTTTTTTTCTTTTTTTAGACGTTATTTAGTTGTATCATAATCATATTGTCTCGTGTTCCCTTACCGCGTGCTGATTTAGTTACGAATGTTGATAAAGACGTTGAAGTGGATGTTACTGACGAGGAAGTTCAAGAGTTGTTAGACTTTATTGAGTTTTGGATCGAATCTTCGGACGAGGAAGTACAGTAATAATGTGAGTAAATATATATGTAATCTTATTTAAATATAATTAATTGTAAAATAAAATGGCTTATTCCACGTACACCTGGTGAATTTGGTGAAAATACAAACTTTAATTCTTTTCGTTTACATAAATTCTAAGACAAACGTTTCGATCTGTCGTCAGATCATTATCAATGTCATAATCCTATCAATCACAACCCTATCCAATCGTTATACAAAGAATACAATTATCATATACAATTTTTGTTCTGCGAAGAAATATTATTATGTTAATCAATAAAAGCCGCTATGATTTCTACAATTGGAGTAACATTCCTTTGATGGCATGATCGTCAAGAGATGAAAAACTTTAATTATATACGATGTTACAGCATATCAATTATTAAAACTGTATGATTCCAACCATGATGTCCATTTTCTTATCGTCAATTCGGAGATAAAATTATCTAAACAATTATCATAATCTTAGTAAAAATTCAATATTAAAAAATGCACACTCTCCTCGCCGGCACACATACGTTTGGCGAACGTTCGGGGAACCAATTTTCGTTTGGAGTATTCGTAATCGTTCGCCTCTCGAACTAACTGAACAAAAAAGATGTTGGGTTGTCTCGCACGTTGTCAGAACGTTGCGTGATCGTTCGAATAACTCGAGTAGTTTTAAATTTGTGGCCATATATATATTTATATATATAATTAAATGAAGAATTTATAGTACAATAAATTAATGCATTCTACATGTATCGACTGCGCGAGAGCGAGCGAGACAGCGAGAGTGGTGGGGCGGATTTTCATGATGCCCGGGAGCCAAATGTGC
>NW_017299389.1:29122-42133 GCF_001594075.2 Trachymyrmex cornetzi
GGACGATGAAGATAGAATGACACAAATAGCGCTAATAGCGTCTCCCCGAACCCAGCCATAGTATACTCATTTTGGACGTGATCTAACCTATAATACTATCTGGAATGCTGGAGATATACGTACAGAAGACGCCTATACTTTTCCTCAATCGGAGGGAGTTTTTGAAGAAACTGGAGGTATATACGTGCGAGCCATTATAATTATAAAAGCAGAAGAACAAGTCAAGGTAAGTGGTACATTTTGAGTAATGAAAAGAAAGTTCAAAGCTTTGAATTACTGGAATTTCACTTATAAATGTGTAATGAGATCGCGGTGCGCATCAAACTTACATGCATATATATTGAGGCGGATGAAATTTATTTACTTTTCAGCGCACGTGCATAGCTTTTTCAA
Source organism: Trachymyrmex cornetzi (assembly GCF_001594075.2). NCBI lineage: Eukaryota > Metazoa > Arthropoda > Insecta > Hymenoptera > Formicidae > Trachymyrmex > Trachymyrmex cornetzi. Next base: position 29,516 of record NW_017299389.1, read on the forward strand.
CTTCAGAGTGTTTTTACAGTACTCTTTTTCCGATTGTTTTTAATTGTTATACTAAGTTTGCACGCATGTTGCAAGATAAATCAGTGAAAGACTCTTATAATCTATTTATTAGCAATAACTGATTCATAACCTATATATAATACACATTTTTAGTAAGAGTTACATTATTTTCAATATTACTGAAAATTGTTTCTGTTTGGACTTTTCTTCGGTATCCAAACTTTTCTCAAAATCTTCAATCTTATTTTCTGACTTTTTATTTGCAAGAATTAGTATAATCTTTCATATATATAGATCTAAAACTTTGATCTGTTCATTCATGCATAGAAGTAATCAATTAGTATCATTTTATATTCCTACTTTATCTCATACGCCGGAAATTAATAATGTAAATTTTCTGTGTAAAATGAGATCTACTTGTAATAATTCAATGAAATAATATATAATTGTTCCTCCAAATTTTATTATGTAAGAATTTGCAAATTTTTTGTTATTTTTGTTTCAGCTTGCTGACCTACGTAGATGAAACTATGATGAAAGGTACGAATGTTATTTCTTTCTAAAGAAAATCGTATTTCCCTAGATATTTGATTTAATTCTTTTACTCTTTTTACGAGTGCAGGGTACGTATAGTGCTGTTCACAATCACTATGTTCATGTTTTACTATGTTTATTTGTTTTATTTAATCAGTATAGAATCAATTACTTGCTTTAAACCTTTTTCTAGTTTCCTCAATCATTGCAATCTTATTTTGTCTCTTATTGTTTAATCTTATATAATTGTTTCATATTTCAAGTGATCTCATTATACTGTAAACATTATAAAATATACATATATTATGTGATATTGTGAACATTATATATAGTTCTGTCTTATTTTTAAGTTAAATTATTTTTGTTCCAGCTTGCTTTGTGTACTTTTTATATGATATTGAGCTCATCTCTTATAAGATATAAAGTAATTCGAATGTGATAAAATTACATTTTTTCGTTTTAATATGAATTTACAGAGGAAATTTGTAGGCTTGAAGCAGATTAGATGGCAGGCCAAATCTGAAGCATTAACAGTGTTTGCTGGAATCACTGAAAATGATTTGCAGTTTTTAGACGAAGAAGTAGATTTATCAACTTCTTTTCATTTTCTAGATGACTTGGTTCCAGGAAATTCGAATAGTAAAGATGACCAACAGAATAATCTTTTAAGTATTTCTAATCTACAGGAAAATAATTCAAATAATTGTGACGAGCTTTGTTTGTCAAGTGATGGTCTTAACAAATCTGATAACAATGATTATATGGAAATAGATGATGTTATTGAAGATGGCGTGATTTGTGTCAGACATGACTTGTTTAATAGAAGTAATAGCTCTGATAGTTCCACAAGTGAAGTGAGTGATGCAGAGGCTGAAGTCGATTATCTCTCCCAGAAACTGTGCTTATGGAATGTGCAGTACAATATAACGCGAGATGCATGTGGATCATTATTACACATTCTCAAGCCCTTACATCCTGAATTGCCTTTAGATCCAAGAACACTTAATCAGACTCCTAGAAAGGCAGCAATTCAAAATCTAAGAAATGGTTCATATGCCCATGTTGGTTTGATAAGTGGATTACAGAAACGTGTGGAAAGTGGTCTAAACATTGATGGCAATATGCGTATAGGAATAGATGTAAATATTGATGGGATAAATATGACAAAAAGTACGATTACAGATGTCTGGCCAATATTATGTCGTTCGTTGGACTTAATAGCAGACCATTTGTAGTAGGGTTTTTTGTTGGTACTGGTAAACCTGACCCTCTTGAGGACTATCTGCATTCATTTATAGAAGAGACTTTGCAGTTATTCAATGATACCTTAACTGTTGGTGAAAGTAAGTATGAGGTTTATATCAGATGTTTTATATGTGATGCACCTGCTAGGCAATATATTAAACGTATTGTGGGACATGCATCTTATAATGCTTGTGAAAGGTGTAAGCAATCAGGGGATTATCATTTTAACAGAATGTGCTACGCTATCAGAATTATTGAGTTTAGATCAGACGAGGACGTTATCCATCAATCTGATCCAGAGCATCATGTTGGAGTTTCACCTCTCCTAAGATTAAATTTAAAAATGGTTTCTCAGTTTGCTCTTGATCCATTTCATTTAGTTCTTGAAGGTGTAGTGAAAAGGTACTTAATGTTTGTTTTAAGAGGAACGAAATCAGGAATGCGATTAAGAGGTGAAAGCATTCTTGAGATTTCTCGGAGGCTGGTAGAATTACGAAAGTATATTCCAATGGAATTTGCTCGCAAACCAGTTGGACTAGAACAGTTAGGGAAATGGAAGGGAACTCAGTTGAGGTTTTTCCTACTCTATGGGGGGTGTGTAGTATTGAAAGATGTTGTGGCTGAAATTCTCTATAAATTATTCATAATGCTTCAAATAGCAATTATAATATTCTCTGTACAGAAACTTATCGACGATGAAAATTATTTTTCATTTGCAAAAGATCTCATAGCTCAATTTGTCATCTTATCTTCTAATAAAGACGTATTTGGAGAAAAATTTTGTGTTTACAATATTCATGGATTGTTGCATCTCTATGAGGATGTAAGAAAATATGGAGAAATATCAAGCATAAGTGCATTCCCATTTGAAAGCTTTTTGGGAATATTCAAACAGATGCTAAGATCTCCAACTAAGCCAATACAGCAACTGTTCCGCAGGCTAGCAGAAAGAAATTTTTTAGATGATTTCTGTGAAAGAATAATCAATTTTCAATCTCATCTGACACCTAAGAATCCTATACATGGCACTAACAATTATAAGATACTAACATCATCTCTCTTCACTTTAAGTTCAGTTCACAGGCGAGATAGCTATTTCCAGTACAAAGGAAGTGTTGCCTCTGTTCGTTCTATCCAGAAATTGGAAAATGGTGATGTTGTGATTATTGCTAACATTTGTGATACAAAGACAAATTTTTTTGACTATCCATGCAAGTCTAGTTACTTTGGAATTTATAATCTCGGTTGTATGAAGTGGACTCAAACAAATGTTATTATCCCAATTAATGCTGTAACAACCAAATATGTTGTCCTCCCTTACGAGAATGATAACATTGCTATACCATTATTGCATTCATTTTAAATAAAGTTATAGATCATGTTATCTATTTTTCTCTGTATCTATCTTTACCTATCTCTTTATTTAACTGTCTGTTTTTCTGTTTATACATATATTTATTTATCTATTTATCTATCTATGTATAAAGTAAATATATATTTCTTCTTTTTGGCTCGGTTCAAAATAAGAAATTATTATTTTGAATTTGAAAGTTTCATCTTTAAATTATATGCTTGCATCTATTTATATGCATAGTTTCTCTCTTTCTCTCTCTCTCAATATTGACTTGAAAGATTCTTATCTTTAAAGAGGTTACTTGAGATCTCTAATGAATATATAATAGCCTGGTATTGTGTAATTTGTTATTTTATAGCTCCACTCTTTTCTCCTCCTCTTAGTTGTGTGACACTGTTTTGCTGTATCATCAATGACATGTAATTATCTTCCTACTAGGTGTTCCTAGAGAGTGCCTCATTTGATGCCTCATTGGTGAAAATCAATTATGCAGAAGAATAATACCTTGTCATATGAAGTTTGTAACGTTACAGACAAAATTATGGTTTTGTAGACCCAGACTGCATTACTATAATTACACTTTTTCTTTTATTACATTTGTTTTGTTTTCTGTGATTGCATGATTCTAACTTCTATTTCAGCCTTATATTTTGAAATTGATTGAAATGCTTGAAATTCTTATTATTGATACGCAGATATGGTATACCTCATATTACATTTTTCTACGATTAAAATAATATCGAGTTGCCAGTTGCATCGACTAACATTTTTGTTGTTTTTGTTTATATAACCTTTTTCTGCTCTTTTTGATAATACTGTTTTATATTTAATTAAATACCTTTAATTATGATGCACACACTAAATATTTTTATTAATAATGTCTGATTATAAAATTTGCCTGTTTTTTAATTATAAAATTGGCATGCAAATGTTGGGAAGTGTGCACCTCTTTCATCAATTCTGTTGCAAATTCAAACTTTTAGAAAAAAAGTATGCCATTGCGGATCTTGAAGTTACCGTTGGTGATGAAAAGCATTTGGATGTGTGCGTAATAGCGCATAATTAGATTAGTGAAGATGGTGAAAATTGTCTTTATCCTACTTACTTAGCCCCTAAAAAACAAGCCACCGCGACGAAGACATGCATGGAGCCTACTGCAAAATTCAACACCTATCCAGCCACTATTCGTGCTTGGTTTGGTAAGATAATTTCTCTTATTTCTTTTTTTTAGTTTAGGTATAATAATGAGTATGGTGAGCTAATGTATTTTTATTTTTATTTATCTAGTAAGTCTCATTCTTTTGGCTATTCCTTTTATTTTTTTTTAACATTGTGCTAACATCTTTTATGGGCTATTTTATTTCTCCGTTTTCATCATACAATAAATTTTTTGAGGCTAGTAATGGCTATAGGATAGAGAGAACTTTCCTATCCTGCCTTTGTCATATGACAAAAACGGATGAATGAATATCACCTTTATTCGTTTTTAGTGACATATGAAGAAGCAAGAAGGAAGTTACAACGGGCTGTTGAAAAAACTGATTTAGAATCTGATGCAAACGAAGATAAGGCAAATCGAGGTTTACGCAAGAGAAAACATTTTACAGATTTGTCATCGTCGGAAGATGAAACCGATAAAAATCCGACAAAAGTAGGAAAATCTGATTCTGCTTCACATAAGGGCAACAGTTTGGTTTTGCCAACATTTACTTTCTCGCTTTTGCCTGAAGAAACTGGTAAATATCTTTATTTATTTTACATACAACTTGCGCTTTTTATCGTAAGGGAAATTTTTATAGATCTCAAATTATAAAATGTCTTTCTTCAATAATTTGTTTTTCGAAACAATAAAAGATTTTTCCATTTCTATTTTATATTTTACTTGGAGACTGTACTCTAAAAGGATTATCATTATTATTACTTTATTTTTATCCTGGTAAAGAATTTCTGGAAAATTAGTGAAAATTCAATACCCTGCCTGCCACAATCATGCAAGTAATAAAGACTGTTATTTGCTTTCAGTTTCATCAGTATCACAAAGCATCAGTGACCAGACCAAAGAGAACGGTAACTTGGATAGTGGCTCTAGTAAAAATGACTACTAATTATAAGTCCCATAAGAGCTCTACAGTTTTAACATCTTCTAATGATGTATCAAGGATTTTAAAAACAATGACTGGTACGTCCAAGAATATTTCTTTGATCTTGGTTGTCTTTCACAATGAAGATAAAAGTCAGATATAAATATTGTTTGAAGATTTAAAAATTTTCTTTTCTTTTTTCCTTCATGTAGCATTACCTACCAAATCATCACTTAATGTTAATCAGCCGGGCTGCAGTAACAGCAAAAAGGAATACAAACAGGGCAACAAGAAATTTTTTAATATTTCTCAATCAAGCTACAACAGTAGCAAGAAAGAATTAAATGGTAGCAGATCATCTCTCAGTGTTTCCAAGTCCAGCACTAATAAAAAAAAACAATTTAGTCAAGATAAGGACAGAAATGACAAAGGTGATGGTAATGACCTATGATAATTCTTTGCAATAATTTTATTTTCGCTAATATTAGTTACACAACGAAAATGAATTTAATTCTTTGCAGGAACTGTAAGCAAGTTTCAAAAATCTGTAAAAAAACATTTCGATGTTAGTAAGTATAAGAACAGAAAAGAAAATAAAGACACAACGGAAAAAGGTATTGACAAAATAAAGTGTTTAATGTCACTTTTTCTTTCATCGATCATTTTTATTCATTATCTATTCATTATTCGTATTACAGCAACAACAGATAAATCTCAACGATCTGTTCTCGGGATTGCTGATATTAATGAAAAAGTGGAAAACAATAATGTGTTAAGTTCATTGGAAAGTGTTAGAAGCCCCTCAAATTCTAATTCAAATGACTTTCTAATTACTGCAAAAGGTGGTAAATTATAATGATTGGATTTTTCCAGTTTTTAGCAGTTTAAATGTAAAAATCACGAAATGTCATAATAACTTTGGATACATGTCTTTTGACCCTATATCTTGTTTCCAGGGAACAACATTTGCACTAATTTTGAGAAAACAGACCCTCGAGCAACAAGTTCCCCACGGGAACACGCATCACCTCTGATTCTTTTAGTGAGGATGACTCTAAGGACTTAGATCATTCTTATGAACTTTTTATTTTTGATATTTTTTGATGATGGTGAGATACTGTTTTGTTAATAACTCTTTGGATTTTGTTCATAACATTTTTAAGTCAGTAATAATGTTCTTCAATAATAAATTCATTGATTAACATTATTTTTAATTACAGACTCCACTAGCAGCAAAAATATTGAAACGGCTACTACAAACACAATGTGTGCCAAGAAAATTGATAAACTTTCACCTATTCGTAAATAGTATTCTCTAATTTCAAAGTAAACTAATTCTTATGTAAAATATTTTAAATTTATTTGGTCACTTTACAGAGGTTATGAAACTGCAGTACGAAAAACTCTGTGTAATTGAAAAGACGAATACGAAGATCCAAACAACAGTTGAAGAAGTACGCCAGCTTTTATTAAATAGGACAGAAGTACTCCGTCAACCAAAGGGTCTCCCAAATCTACCTTTCGCAACATTCGAGGATATTAAAATTGCTGAAGATCTTACAAATAGAAACCCTTCCATAAAAGATTATATTGTAAATTGAAAGATATTACCCAGACAGCACAGAATATTTATGATAAATATTTAATATTCAATTTTTTAAATGTTGCATAAATATTACATACATATTTTATATAAAGCTTTATTTGAAATATTATTAAAATATAGACTAAATATTTATGGTCATCATGTAATATTTATGGTAAATATAAATAAATATTTCTAATAAGTATTTTTTACTTGGATTATAATATTTCATTAAATATTTTCATACCATTTACTATGACATTTACAATCAATATTTCATAATATTTATAATAAATGTTTATAATCTGTGCAATCCAAGATCACAAAAATATTTACAAAATATTTAAAATAAATCTTATAAATATTTATAAATATTTTGTAACTATTTTCTAAATATTATTATGTGTTGTTTGAGTAGTACCTTTAACTCAATCATTATGTTTTGTTATTTGAATATCTCACATTTTCTTTAAAAAAATTTTTAGATAAAAAAATTAATGTTTGCAAGCTCTGGGAAATGTGAGAAGGATTGCTCAAAGAAAGTTATGGCTCTTCTTATGACAAATCACACGGGAACGTTTTTTAACTGGAAAGGCGGAAAGGGAAAGCAGCCATTTGGGAGCTGGCATTTAAAAGAAACAGTAATCAGTAAGTAAAATTTAGAAATTTTTTTCTTTTACATCGATTTCTTTCCTGACATTTATTTCCAGGCATTTTGACATTTCCATAATTTTATATTATTTCAGCGGCAGTAAAAAAATTAAGAAGAGATGGATTAGATATAGGAAAGGCAGAAAATGGGATAAAAGAGTGGTTAAAAGAAAGATGTTTCAGAAAGAACTATGTATAACGATTCATAAAATAAATCGCGCGTTTTGACAGCTTTTCTTTTTTAATACATATAATAAAGTCTTAAAACCTTTAAAAATTGCTTTTTATTATTTAACTCCATTACAATTCTGACCAAATATTCCGTGAACGTTCATCGAACGTTCGTGGAACGTTAGATGCGGAACGTTCCCTGCGAACGTCAAACGAACGTTCGTATGGTGGCAGGTCCGAACCATTTTCAAACGGTTTAAGTTCGAACGTTCACCGAACGTTTTTCCGGCGTGCGTGTGCCGGTGGAGTCTTACTCGTGATCCAAATAACCATCAAATTATACCTTTATCTCCCGCTCGAATAACCGATAGCTTTAGTATTATCACATTTTTCAATCAACATCTCCGATAGCAATAATTTGAACCACCAAAATTGCCAAATTCTATTGACATATGATGCATTTAATCTCGTAATAGGATATTAGAATAACTGTGAAATTACCTGTGTAACAATTACTATCCTTAACGTTAGTATCCAAATGAACATGTTTTATACTAATTTTTCAATTCCGCATCTTTCTCGATGACTAGAAAGCGTGATATCACCACGAGAGACAACACAATACTAACGACCTTCCTCAATTTAAATGTATGTAACGACATTCCTACCTCTCCCCACTTACTCAAATGATGTGTTCTTCCGTTTTATTAGTGGCATGTAAATCTCTGGGAATTTCTCCGTGTCAGTTTGCCTGTTAAGACCATTTCTTTGTTTTTTGACATGAACCATTTCTGATGTCAATCTTTTGTACAATCCTGGTTCTCTATCCAAAATTTGAATATTATCCCAATCCAATTTATGATTTAATTTTATCTGATGTTTAGAGACCGCCGTATGTGAATCTTTCTGCTTTTTTGTATCTGATACATGTTCTTTTATATGAGTACCCAATTTCCTTTTCGTCTGCCCTACATATGAAGAATTACAATCACTGCAGTTAATTTTATATACTATCCCTGCGTTGTCCATTCTATTTAATTGATCTTTACCAAGTCTGATTATCGAATTCAGGAAAGGACAATGAACCGAATTTGGTTAAAGGAACACAAAAGGATAAATAAAAAACTAAGTACATTAAAGGAATCTTCTGAGAGTTTGAAGAGAAGTAGTATAGAACCAATACAATATGAGTTGTTATGGTCGGATTCCACTGTTGTTAATGCTAAATTCATTCCGTCTAGGTTAAAAAAAGTTTCTTTTCAGATCTCAACAAAAAGTAATAAGGATAAAATATATCAGGTTAAAATTAATCCACAAAAGTATTATGATACTAAATTTTCCTTACAAGATATTAACCAAAACTGGCTTGTAAATTTAAGTGATGTAGATATATCGAATAATGTTAAAATGATACTACAACTAGGACAAAAATTTAACCTTCCATACAACATCAATAATAGAGAAATTACAATTACTGAATTCATCAAACAGATCGAACAAAATATATTTAAACTAGATACCATGACGAAGAATACTGTTAGGAATGAGAGTATAGAAGTTTTAAAAAAATTAACTTACAATAATCCTATAGAAGATACAAATAAGAGCTCTTTGCTGGAAAGAGGAATGAAAGAGGCACAGCAATTTGTGAGGGATCATAAAAACATTTTGATCACAAAAGTGGACAAGGGCAATTCAACTGTCATTATGAACTGTTCAGATTATAAACAAAAAATGTTATGTATTTTGTCAGACAGGGAAACTTATATTAACGTCAAGAAAGATCCGACTAATATGTTAACTAAACAAGCACTCTTACTACTGAGCAGAAGGAATGAAAGGGGATACTTGGATCAATCAACGTATAAAAATTTAAAGGTAACGGATGATGTGGTGGCTAGAATGTACGGTTTACCAAAGATTCATAAAAAAGGTTTCCCTCTAAGGTTTATTGTTAGTAGTATTAACAATCCTCATTATAAATTGTCCACATATTTAAAATAAATCATTGATAAAAGTCGGAAAAAAAGTTTTAGTTACATAAAAAATAGTTATGAACTGGTTAATAAATTAAATGGAAGAAAAATAGATTCGGATCATAAAATCGTTTCCTTTGATATTACAGCTATGTATACTAACATTCCAGAAAATTTAATTATTGATAGCATTAAAAAAAGATGGGTTGATATATCGAATAACACGGACATTCCAATAGAAGAATTTTTGGGGCGATTTCTATGATTCTAAATTCTACATACTTTAAATTTGACGATAAATATTACAAGCAAATTTTTGGTACGCCAATGGGTTCGCCGCTTTCACCGATATTAGCAGATATGGTAATCCAGGATTCAGAGAATAAAATTTTGAGTGGTCTCTCTCTCTCTCTCTCTCTCTCTCTCTCTGAGTATCTCAGTTCCGTTCTATTTCCGTTATATTGACGACATTCTTATTGTACTCCCTCGGAGTTGTGTTTTTGAGGTTTTGAAAGAGTTTAATTCTTATCATAATAGAATAAAATTCACACTAGATGAAGGTGAGAGTGGCTCTGTGAGTTTTTTAGTTGTCAGTGTTAATTATTAATAATAATACTCTTAAATTTAATGTCTATAAAAAACCTACAAACTCGGGCCAATATCTAAATTTTGAATCTTGCCATCCAGATGTACACAAGAAAAGTGTAATCATTGGCCTTTTTGATAGAATACTTTTGTTATCACATCCGGAATATCAAGAAAAGAATATTGAAGAATTAATTAGGATCTTGTTACTAAATGGGTATCCTTTAGACATCATTTTTTCAACTATTAATGATAGAGTCAAAAAAATATCAAAAAGAAAAAATCCTCACGAAAACATTTCAAAAGATAAAAATAGTACTGATGATAATAATTCGTTTAAAAAATATTTCACGGTTCCTTATGTAGGGAATATATCGGAAAAATTTAATAACATCGCAAATAAAATAGATCAAAAAGTTGCTTACAAACCTATGAATAGTTTGAATTCGATAATCAGACTTGGTAAAGATCAATTAAATAGAATGGACAACGCAGGGATAGTATATAAAATTAACTGCAGTGATTGTAATTCTTCATATGTAGGGCAGACGAAAAGGAAATTGGGTACTCATATAAAAGAACATGTATCAGATACAAAAAAGCAGAAAGATTCACATACGGCGGTCTCTAAACATCAGATAAAATTAAATCATAAATTGGATTGGGATAATATTCAAATTTTGGATAGAGAACCAGGATTGTACAAAAGATTGACATCAGAAATGGTTCATGTCAAAAAACAAAGAAATGGTCTTAACAGGCAAACTGACACGGAGAAATTCCCAGAGATTTACATGCCACTAATAAAACGGAAGAACACATCATTTGAGTAAGTGGGGAGAGGTAGGAATGTCGTTACATACATTTAAATTGAGGAAGGTCGTTAGTATTGTGTTGTCTCTCGTGGTGATATCACGCTTTCTAGTCATCGAGAAAGATGCGGAATTGAAAAATTAGTATAAAACATGTTCATTTGGATACTAACGTTAAGGATAGTAATTGTTACACAGGTAATTTCACAGTTATTCTAATATCCTATTACGAGATTAAATGCATCATATGTCAATAGAATTTGGCAATTTTGGTGGTTCAAATTATTGCTATCGGAGATGTTGATTGAAAAATGTGATAATACTAAAGCTATCGGTTATTCGAGCGGGAGATAAAGGTATAATTTGATGGTTATTTGGATCACGAGTAAGAGTGTGCATTTTTTAATATTGAATTTTTACTAAGATTATGATAATTGTTTAGATAATTTTATCTCCGAATTGACGATAAGAAAATGGACATCATGGTTGGAATCATACAGTTTTAATAATTGATATGCTGTAACATCGTATATAATTAAAGTTTTTCATCTCTTGACGATCATGCCATCAAAGGAATGTTACTCCAATTGTAGAAATCATAGCGGCTTTTATTGATTAACATAATAATATTTCTTCGCAGAACAAAAATTGTATATGATAATTGTATTCTTTGTATAACGATTGGATAGGGTTGTGATTGATAGGATTATGACATTGATAATGATCTGACGACAGATCGAAACGTTTGTCTTAGAATTTATGTAAACGAAAAGAATTAAAGTTTGTATTTTCACCAAATTCACCAGGTGTACGTGGAATAAGCCATTTTATTTCACAATTAATTGTTACTTGATCCACGGTCGATTGTTGTTATATTTATTTAAATATACTTATGTATACATTTTTCTTCTTCCATTTCCTTAGTTCTGTTAGTGTACAATAAATGCTTTTATGCCATTGACGTGTATGCATTTAATTTTTCGCCCTATTTTTACTTTATAGTTGACAGTTGATAATTTTTCAATAATTTCGTACATCTATGTCCATAGTGAATATAATTTTTCTGATCGACCTCTTCGCAGAGTTTCGTCGTGGAGTAATACCTTATCTCCTTTTTTAAATAAGGTAACTTTAGTGTCCTTATCATATTGTTGCTTGGAGGTTAATTTAGCTTTAGTAACATGCTCTCTAGCAATTTGATTGGTTGCCCTTAGTCGCTCTTTTAACTCCTTGGCGTAGTCGTCATAACAGTACGTAGGATTTGGCGATTTTGTTAGTGCAGAGGGTAACGTTGCTTGATATCCAAAAACTAGTTCAAATGGAGTATATCCTGTCGTTGTGTGCGGCGTAGTATTATATGCAAACATGGCATATGGAACCTATTCGTCCCAGTCTGTTTGGTCTGCATTAATGTAATGTCTTCTCGGCTAGCATACGGTGAGAACGTTCTAATGCACCGTTGCTCTCATGGTGATACGCCGTTGTCTGCACTTTATCTATTTTTAATAGTTTGCAGACGTTCTTAAACATTTCGCTTAAAAAGTTTGTGCCCTGATCGGTCAATACTTTGTCAGGTATTCCGTATTCAAAAATAATTCTGAGTGTAAATTGTTTTGCTATTTCG
>NW_017299389.1:42473-45740 GCF_001594075.2 Trachymyrmex cornetzi
TCGGCCCGATTTTGGTTATAAGATAAGTTCGCGTTCGTGTTGACTTTATTAATCGGTCGACTTATATTTTATACGCGTGAGCTGTTGGCGTACGGGTGTTGTCTCGGATAACAGCTGATAGTAGACTCTTCCGCTTTGCCAGTATGTCACGGTTAATATACTTGTTCGAACTGCTGACTGGACTTGCACTTCGATCAGCTGTTCGAGCGGATTTCGGTTGCTCTCATTTTTAATGTGGTCATTGCTGACACTTGCAAGCTGATTTCTTAATCTGACGGGCAATAGCTTTCGTCTTTCTGCAACTTGCGAAGAACAGCTTGCGTTATTTGCGTGCTGCTTCCGCAAGATTGTATTTTCGCAATTGAACTAAAGTAGGCAATGAGTATGCTGACTTTTCGGTAGTCAGTGGTATTTAGTTCAATTGCGGAATAACCCAGTTTCCCAATTAATTTATACATTTCTGTTACTAAGTAGCCTTATTCCTATTTAATAAATGGTTATAGCTGAGGCTATAACATCCCTCCCCCGTTATTTAGAAAAACAGTACGGGGTTAATACAATGGACTGTTTTTCCTTTTACAAATATTTACAATTTTTCTTGCCCGATAACATTATAATTATAATCGTTTGCTTAATTATATTAGGCATTGTTTATTTTTACATTTTTGTATAACTATGTAGGTTGCTATTCCTAACAGGCCTAAAATTATTATTCCATTTATTGCTATTGTGTATACAAATTGTTTTTGTTGATAGAAAGGTATTCGATTTTGTTGTAACTCATTATTTATATTTCTAATTTGGACGCTTAAGTCCCTTAACTCTGCGGAGTTTCGCAAAATTTGTTTTAGTTTTATTCGATCGGTACTATTTTCTATCGGCACTTGGTCGCGTAATAATTTTATGTTAACTTGAGGCAAATATGTTTTTATAACTTTTGTTTTTACGTTTGATTCTGATTTTATTATTACGTCGTTCGTAATTAATTTACAATTATTTTGTAACGTAATTGTACCTGTATTTGCTATAATTTCATTAACTTCCTGTGAGTCTTCGCACTTAATAGTGACGGTTTCCTTATCTGCTACAGAATATATCCATACATTTCTTAATTTAGTCCACAACGTATGTGGCGAGGTGATAAATATATTTTCACAATTGTCGTAATGATTTTCTTTATTTAAATACATTTGTACTTCGCAATTGGAATTTTTATTTATTCGCTTTACAATATAATTTCGCTCGCATAAGTAGTCTGAATTTATTTTTATGCATTCACGCTCGTCTTTCTCTGTCAACGTGATGTATGTATGTCTGTCCGTGTCTATGGCTATTGGCTCATTATTTACTTTTATTGCTACGAATATACCATCATGGTCGTACATCGGTACAGATGTTACGTGTATCAATTCGTATGTTGGTGACGTTGTCAAAGGGAATCGCAAAATTGTATATATATTATTATTATTATAATACGCGTTTATCTTAGTAATTTTGTTTATTATTACCCATTCTGCAATGTTTAAGTTAAACGGAAAGTACAAGCCTTTTGGTAATCCCGTAATGGCTTCTTTCAAATTTACGATAATGTCCTCGATCGGCATTACTTTAGGATGTAAAATTCCTTCTTTAATGTAATTAATGTAGTCGATCGTTTCTGTTGCGTCCCTCAGTAGATCGTCTGTTAATCCGGTCAGAAGAGTAAAGTGTTCGTCTAGGTCATGTCTTCGACTAATGTCTTCGAGTATCCTTGTTCTTTAAGTTTATCTATGTAAAATGTTAGCGTATTTTGATTTTCTTGCAATGTTCGTTCTAGATTATCTATGTGCGCTATGGTTGAATTTATTACTTTCAATTGATTTTTAACCGCATGTTTAACTACAGCATTTTCGTCGTGTACTATGGTTAGCTGTTCTTTAATAATTCTGTCGTCATCAGCATCCATAGTGCCAAATAATGACTTTGCGATTGAGCCTATTGCATCTACTAGACCCCCTTTTTTATTAGGTGCCATTCTATACACCGTTTTTATTTTTTCTACTAACTGTTGTGTTTTATTATGCTCTTTTTCGAGCACCGCATACAAATTTTCACAAGATCCTTTACCTGCTAATAATATCTGGCATAATTGCTTCGTCCGCAACATGTCTTCTTGTAATTGATTTGCTCTCTTCTCCAATGATGTGGTATCCGTTTTTATCACTAGTTTCCAGTATCCTTCGATGGGTAATAATTTTCCAATTTCTTCGAAATAAATCCCAGGATTATGGTTGAACTTTTCGATTTTGTAAGGCGGGTTGATGACCTGTCCGTCTGCCGCATGGATCCATGATATGATTCTGCAAATAATTGTTGCTATTTATTTGTCTCACTCGTTTTATTTTTTCCTCGTGTCTAATTTCTCTTCAGTTTATCATGTGAGAGTTCTCGCTCTCTCACGTAACTTTATCTATAAAGTTTCATATTTAATATGCTCAGCATTTCATTTCTCTTCTTCTGAGCCTCGTTAGGCTTTTATCCTGCTAAGCCCTTTAGTTGCTCACAAGTTTTTATCGCACAGCTATTATCATTATGCGTTTTACGGTTACTTCTTTTTTCGCGGAGGTATCCGATGATGAGGATCAGCAATATCCTCACATCGCGGGTCCTGCCCCCTATTACCCTATAAGGGAGGAGGAAGATGATGTCGGCGTCGGGGTGACCGACTCAGATCTCGAGGAAGAATTTCCTGACGATCCTGTAGAAGTCATATACATCTCTGATGAGGAGGAAGAAGTAGAGGATGAAGAGGAAAACGAGATCGAATTTATTGAGGACCTTGAGGATCTTAAGGATCTTGACGAGGATCTAGAGGAGGACGAACTGCTCCTCTTAGGCCATTTCATGGCGCCCCCCGAATCAGATCGGGGGTTGATGAACTAGAATATTAGTTTCAACCCTTTATAGTAGTTGTAGTGTAGCGTTATCTAGTGCTTTTTAGACCTTAGTGGTAGTGTAGTGTTTATTATTATAAGTTCCCTTTGTTGGACTTTGGATTATATCTCTCCCAGTATTTGCTGCTTCTACTGGTGAGTTCTCTTCATTTCTTATTTTTAGCATTAATTATTTATAAACGCTTTTAGACGGTTTACGTGCGTGCACAGCGTCTTTCGTCCTTTTTTTATTGTGTAGTTTACATCGGAATTTTTCTCGATTATTATATAGGGACCTATCCACGGGGATTCTAGTTTTCGCGATCTTCCCCGCCGCACTGTTTCATCATATAAG
>NW_017299389.1:46327-48053 GCF_001594075.2 Trachymyrmex cornetzi
CGCGACGATTTATTTCGTTGGCACTGTACGCATTTGCTTATATAATTTTTTACATCTGTGGTTATTCCTGGCCACGTGTATTTTAATTGCATGCGTTTAAGGGTTCGATCCACCCCTTGATGTCCTCCTAAGGGCGCGTCATGATATTCATACAGGATTTGCTTCTTTTCTTCCTCGCTGTATGTACGTTTCATCTTGTCTTCCTTGTCGGACTTGTTATCTTCTTCGCCCTTAGTATGTGTCGTCACTGCGTCTGTGTTGATGTGACATATGTCGCCTACGTATCTACTTAGAGCGTCTGCATTCGCATTTGATTTTCCCGACTTATGTATTATTTCATAGTCGTATTCCTCGAGCTTTAATCTCCATCGGATTAGTCTCGACCCCGGATCAGTTATATTAAACAACCATATCAACAGTCTGTGGTCAGTAATAATTTTAAATTTTATACCATATAAGTATGGTCTAAAGTGTTTAACAGCCCACACGATGGCTAGCAGTTCCTTTTCGGTGGTGCTGTAATTTTGCTCGGCTCGCGTTAATACACGGCTGGCATATGCGATCGGACGATCTCGATCTACCGCGCCTTGCGATAAGACAGCTCCAATGGCGTAGTCTGATGCGTCCGTCGTTACTATAAATTCTTTACTGAAATCCGGATATTTTAACACTGGTGCAGTTATTAACTTGATTTTTAGATTATCAAACGCATTCTGCTGCTCAGTGGTCCAATTAAATTTTTCACCTTTTCTAGTTAATTTGGTGAGTGAACTTTGCTTTTCGCGAAAAATCTTCTATAAATTTCCTATAGTAACCGGCCAGTCCTACAAATGCTTGTATGTCTTTAACTTTCTGTGGCGTTGGAAAATTTTTGACGGCTTCTAACTTGGAAGGGTCCGGTGAAATTCCGTTTTCCGTAATAATATGCCCTAAATAAATTACTTCCTTTCGAAGGAATTCGCATTTGTCTGTAATTTTAAGTTACTTTCGCGTAATCGTTTTAAAACAGTGATCAGTCGATCATTATGTTCCTTTAAGCTAGCTCCGTAGATTACGATGTCGTCTAAATAAACAAAACATTTAATTCCTTGTAATCCAGTCAATACGGAGTTCATGAGACGTTGAAACGTTGCTGGCGCATTTTTTAATCCGAATGGCATTCTGTTGAATTCGTAATGCCCATACGGTGTTGAGAACGCTGTTTTATTTTTATCTGGTTCTGCCATTTGAATTTGATGGTATCCAGACGCAAGATCTAGCCTAGTGAAATATTTAGCATTACTCAATTGATCTAGTATATCAGTTATGTTGGGCAGAGGAAATGAATCTCCTATCGTGAGATTATTTAATTTCCGAAAGTCTATTACTATTCGAAATTTCGGTTTTCCTGATGCATCCGTCTTTTTCGGTACTACCAGTAGAGGTGCATTCCATTGGCTCATGCTCGGCCTTATTATTTCATTTTTTAACATTTCACGAATTTGTTTATTTACTTCGATTTTATGTTTTTCCGGCAAGCGATACGGTCTGACATTTACGCAGGACGAATTGGCTTTAGTTTTTATTTCGTGTTCAATTTTAGAAGTGCAAGTTAATGTGTCGCCTTCTAAGTAGAATACATCATTATATTCTGAACAGATTTGAAGAAGTGTTTTCTTTTCCTCGTTATTCAAATGCTCTGTTCGTAAAAGATTTTTTATTAAATCCTCACGAGAGATTTGATTTT
>NW_017299389.1:48187-48657 GCF_001594075.2 Trachymyrmex cornetzi
GAGGAGCTACTAAACAGCTTCCTATAAAAATCCCTGGAACTGTTTCTTCTGCTTTTGTTATACTTAGTTTATTTTTGTTGGCGGTACATTGTACTATAGTTTCGCTTCGCGGTTTCAATTTAATTCTTATATATGGCTGCAATTTAAATTGTGCTTTGCCTATTGATACGCGTCGTGTACCATAATTTACTACGAACTTGTGTCGCCGAATGAAATCCGTTCCTAAGATTCCATCGTATTCCATGGGTGCATCGTCTCGTACTACATATACGGGGTGATTTCTTCGTCGTATAATTTGATCGTAAGAATCGCCTTTCCGATTGTAGACATTGCGTGTCCCGTGATGCCTATAATTTTTACCTTTCCGTCAGCGATTTCAGTTTTACCCTTTAACGTTTTTAATTTAATTAGAGAGATAGTTGCTCCGGTATCAAACAAGAAACTTATTTTATGCTTTTCGGCTTCCTGTA
>NW_017299389.1:48708-48977 GCF_001594075.2 Trachymyrmex cornetzi
TCGATAATCTGCTGCGTTGCGTTTTTTCCTCGAGTCGTCTGGCTCGTCTTCTTCGCTACTTTGCGTATCCGAATTTTTTATTGCTTTATATTTCGATCGTTGGCCCTCATTATTTTTTGAGTAATATTTTTTATTTGTTTCGCGTCGCGGTTTATCCTCATTTCTTTGTCGGCCGTTTAATGACCAGCATTCTTTGCGCGTATGTCCTGCTTTTTTGCAGTAGTTGCAGTATTTATCTACTGTATTAACCGGTGGTCGTCCTTCGGCTC
>NW_017299389.1:49023-51396 GCF_001594075.2 Trachymyrmex cornetzi
GGTGACCCCTTTTTCCGCATTTTAGGCAAGTAATGCCCGCGTCTTGATTTGAGCGTCGCGGATTATTATTATCGAATTTGTTTCGATTATGTGGTTGCTTCGCGCTCGGTCCTTTGACTTTTTCTTCTGCGCTCGCGCCTGTGATTGCTTCCTGTAGGCTTGTATATCGTTGCACGCGTACTAATAATTTTATTTCTTCATTTAGACCGATTTGAAAGTTATATAACGCTTGCTCCTTTATATTTTCTAATATGGCTCGTTGCTGTTCTGCAGAATGGTCTTTTCCTTCTTCCATGGATTCATATAATTCCATGGCGAGATTCTCGACTCGATGTCCGAAGTTTTGTGCGCTTTCCGACGGTTTTTGTTTTAGTGAATTAAATTCTAGTTGTAGATGAGCTGTACTTTTCTTACTCAAATATTCACTTTCTATTTCCCGTTTTAGTTACTCGTAATTTACTATTTCGCGCGTATGGAAATCCATCATTGCCTTTCCTCTGAATTTAGTGCATAACATGGCTTCTAGTAGAGTCGTTTCATCGGCCGGGTGAATATTCTTCATCGCGTATGTACTGGCGTTTAAGAATTCTCGCACGCGGTTTCTGAACGATCCGTCAATTTCGGGGATCATATTCCGCGCTTCTTTTAGAGTTAAGAAACTATCGGATGTGCCAGGTTGTTGTCTAACATCCCGTGTGGTTCGACCGTATGTTAGATCTAAAGCTGGATTGTGTGAGAAGAAAGTATCCCTAGTTGATCCGATGTGTAGGCTTTGCCTATTTCTATTTTGTTGTGCGAACTGCACGCGTAATTCTCGTATTTCTCTTAATAATTCTTGCAGAGCCGTAGCTTCTCCATTTAATGGTCCTACCGTTTTTGATCTAGTGAACCCTATCTCACGGTTGTCTCTTGAGCGTCTTATTCCGATGTCAATTTCTTCCGCGGTTGCACCCAGAGTAGCGTTTATTGGAGAGTTTTCCATGTTTCTTTCAAGGAGACTGTAGTCGTTTATGTCAAGTGTGAAGTTTCGTGTTATCGTCACGTTAGTAGGTGTCGATTGAGAGTCGCTGTCCGAGAAATCTAATGCCCTATTTATATTGGTAATGATGTCGCGTAACGCGTCTTCCGCTATACCTACGGACGGAGGTTCGCGTAATGGTAACTCGCTTTGACTATCATTAGTTAGTCGCGGTTCCGAATTCCTGTTTTCGGTCATTCGCTTTTAGTAAGGTAAAAAATTTTTCTCGCGGTTTTATTTACTCGCGGGGTGTTTAATTTATTCGCACAGTTATGTGATGTTATACGCAGGTTATTCGCTCGCAGGTAGGTAAAAATGTCTTTAACTTACATTACGATGAGCACGTAGAGTTGCATGTCAGCGTTGTGATGATTCGGCTGCGTCGGTGAGCGATGTGTCAATGTGTTGGCGGCTTGTGACGTCGATGCCTCGTAATCTCGTCGTTGTGTTTCGGCGATGGCTCGTGACGTAGTCCTAGCGATGCGGCGATGTTCCTTTACGTCCTTCAGCTTGGCTACTCTGATCGGATGTCAGCGGGACGATGACCAGTGTGCGATATCAGTCAGTTGTGCTGGCTGTCTGACGTTCTTCTTTTCTGACGGTTGTCGTCCGTCCGCCTGATTTCTTCAGGGCTTATGAGACGATTCACAGTGTCTCTTTTCAGCTCGTATTCGCGTTTGCGTATTTAAATGTGCTTCTCTGGTGTGAACATGTTGCTTATTCACGAAGCATACGCAAATCGTTTTTCGTGTTTTAGCTTGTATGAGTGGCTTAATCGGTAAGTAGTCCTCAGTGCCTGGATCCTTGGAGTAGTCAGATAAATCTGGTGTCTCGTTTTAGATTTTCTCTCCGTTATGGTCCGTGTTTGGCAATTCTCACGGTTGTCCTTTTCTAGAACGAACCGTCCTGATTGTCCGTGTTTTTTGGCAAGCCCGTCTGTTTGTCCTTTCTTTCGGCAATCCCACCGCTGCCACCAATTTTAATCACCAATTTTGTTGTACCCTTGGGTAAAGGATACAGGTAGGGGATTCGCCGAGGACCAGAACGCACCAATAAACCACTCAATACACAACAAAACACTTTAATAACTTTTAGTAACTCTTAAAATATTCTCTATTAACAATTATATGTTACACTTTACATGTATGATTTCGATTTCGCGTCGGCCCGATTTAGGTTTATAAGATAAGTCCGCGTTCGCGTAGACTTTATTAATCGGTCAACTTATATTTTATTCGCGTGAGCTGTTGGCGTACGGGCGTTATCTCGAGTAACAGCTGATATTAGACTCTCCCCCTTTGCCAGTTTGTCACGGTTAATATACTTGCTCGAACTGCTGACTGGACTTGTACTTC
>NW_017299389.1:52264-53946 GCF_001594075.2 Trachymyrmex cornetzi
CTATTGGTCTATCGTGACCCAAAATTCCTTGAGAGAGTATGGCTCCGATCGCGTAATCAGATGCGTCGGTAGACACAAGAAATTCTCGTGTGAAGTCTGGATATTAGAGAACAGGTGCGGTGATCAATTTATTTTTTAATAATTCAAAAGCATTTTGTTGTTCGACTGTCCATACGAACGGTTCTCCTTCTTTTGTCAATTAAGTTAGATGTTTGGTGATTTTAGAGATTTTTTCAATAAATTTCCTGTAATATCCTGCTAATCCAATGAATGCTTGTATTTCTTTTATTTTTACTGGAATAGGAAATTCGGTTATCGCTTTTAGCTTAGTCGGATCCGGTTTGATCCCGTCATCGGTTATTATATGTCCGAGCATTAAATGACCTCTTTTCTGAGAAATTCGCATTTCTCAAACTGTAGTTTTAATTTATACTGTCTCAGCTTATTGAATGAGTCGTGCGTTATGCTCCTGTAAACTTGCTCCGTATATGATTATGTCATCTAGGTATACTAAGCACTTAATACTTTGTAGCCTCGAACAGAATTCATTAGAACAGAATTTATTAGTCTTTGAAAAATAGTAGGTGCATTTTCCAAACCGAAAGGCATCCTATTAAAAATCGTATTTAAATGTGGCTTCAAAATTAATAAAATTCGAATCATAAGGAGCATTCAGCCACTTGTTTTACCTCTCGGTGCAACCAAACGTAAGTTTGGGATCCGGTCCGCCTAGAGGGTTAGGATCCACGAGGAGAGGCGAGGATATGGAACGAAAGGTCGTCAACAAACTCGACACTTCAACACTTTTCACTGCTTAACAAAAAAATGACCCCTTTTATTTAATACATATATACAATTTCGGTATCGATATAAAATGTACTGCCCGTTTCTTATACTAATTGGAATCTATGCGGGTATCCGCGCACGTAAATATATCGGTCAGCGACACTCGTTATACCGGAGCTCGTCGGGCTCCGATTTCTCCGACACGTGTAACGTATCGTTCGTTTTTCAGTTTTAATACGAGACTCGCGGTCCGCGCTTAGACCGCCGAATATATAGGCGTCGCGATCTCTCGATTAGGTTTTTGCTGTGACCATATATGGTCATGCAAATCACGCGACGTGTGTGCCCGCGTTACTGACAAATTTGCAACCTTGAATTTCCGCAAATCGTTGCTATACCGAAGTGCAAGGGTTGCTTCGCGGTGATAGTCTTGCATTTCCGTCAGCTTGTTGCTATGCTGAAATGCAAGACTAAATCGTGGTAGCACTCGTGGGCTACAACACACTAACGCCAGGTGTTTTTTGCAAAAGTCATATATTTTACAATGATAGAAATTTGATAAACGTTTCGGTCAAAATTTGACCATCTTCAGTAAAATCATTAAAAAAAAAATGTCATGTAATACATTAAAAAGGTTTTATAACATTATTTAATAAATAAACATTTGATAGATTCCCTATAACAGGGCGAAAGTTAGAAATACGTGTCTTTAATGAAGACAAGGTCATCTACGAAATACAAATTTTTAAGATTAAACGATCGTCAACGCAAATTTAGTTCCGTCATCGATGTGGTGTTAATTGAACATATATTAATGTGTTTTGCAATACGAAATATGAGTAGTTTACTATTGTGCAGGGGTGATCCCGATTGACCACGGCTCGATTGGACACCAC
>NW_017299389.1:54029-58262 GCF_001594075.2 Trachymyrmex cornetzi
CCCACCTGTAGATATTCATCCGTATGTCATGTTGAACTTCCGAGATGTGTTTTTATATGTGAGTTTCCAGACACTGTTAGGACATTACTTAAAAGACATTATCTTGTAATTATTACGTAACCGAAACCAGATTTAATTATGTTGATTATATTTATATATATAATAAATGAAATTATATTCAAAATTTTTTTCAAAAACATACCGCGTATAAATCCGAAGCACAACACTGAACAGAGTGAGATAAATATACAAATATGATAAGCAATTTCTTTATTTCCAAGACTTGGAATATGTAAGCAAGACAACAGCTGATTAAATGTTCTCACAAACCGCGAAAGAAGCAGATATCACTTCAAGTACAAGAGATGAAAGGAGAGGGGAAAAAACCAAACCAGAGGGGATAGAAATTGTTACTAGGTGGAGGAAGCTATGATTAGCAGATAAATCTCCCAAATTTAAGTTTTGTAATAAAAACGGGCAGACAAAATTAAAAAAGACGAAAAGTCGAATGTGGTTTACAAAATTAATTGCATGAATTGCGATCATACTTATGTTGGTCAAACAAAGAGAAAGTTAAAGATGCGTCTGAAAGAACACAAAAATGATTATTAAAAACCGTCTAATAATTTCTCTGTCATTTCACATCACATGTCGGATTTCAATCATACGATGGATTGGAACAATATACAGTTATTATGGACTCTGAGCAAATGTACTATAAAAGATCAATCTCAGAAATGATACACATAAAAAACAAAGTGTAAGTTTAAACAAGCAAAATGATACAGAGCGGTTTCCGGAGATTTATCTGCCAATCATAGCTTCCTCTACCCAGTAACAATTTCTATCCCCTTTGGTTTGGTTTTTTCCCCCTCTCCTCTCATCTCTTGTACTTGAAGTGATATCTGCTTCTTTCGCGGTTTGTGAGAACATTTAGTCAGCTGTTGTCTTGCTTACATATTCCAAGTCTTGGAAACAAAGAAATTGCTTATCATATTTGTATATTTACCTCACTCTGTTCAGTGTTGTGCTTCGGATTTATACATGGTATGTTTTCGAAAAAAATTTTGAATACAATTTCATTTATTATGTAAATATAATCAACATAATTAAATCTGGTTTCGGTTACGTAATAATTACAAGATAATGTCTTTTAAATAATGTCCTAACAGTGTCTGGAAACTCACGTATAAAAACACGTCTCGGAAGTTCAACATGACATACGGATGAATATCTACAGGTGGGTGGCACCCAGTTGGACACGGCTCAATTGGACACGAGCCACTCACAGCGCTTGAGACTACAAAGCTCCTAAGCACCGGTCGCTGTGATTGGTGGTGTGCAATCGAGCCGTGGTCAATCGGGATCACCCCTGCACAATAGTAAACTACTCATATTTCGTATTGCAAAACACATTAATATATGTTCAATTAACACCACATCGATGACGGAAGTAAATTTGCGTTGACGATCGTTTAATCTTAAAAATTTGTATTTCGTAGATGACCTTGTCTTCATAAAAGACACGTATTTCTAACTTTCGCCCTGTTATAGGGAATCTATCAAATGTTTATTTATTAAATAATGTTATAAAACCTTTTTAATGTATTACATCGACGTTTTTTTTTATGATTTTACTGAAGATGGTCAAATTTTGACTGAAACGTTTACCAAATTTCTATCATTGTAAAATATATGACTTTTGCAAAAAACACCTGGCGTTAGTGGCTGAATGCATCCTATTAAATTCATAATGTCCATAAGCGGTTGAAAAAGCTGTTTTGTCTTTATCTGATTCAGCCATGGGGATTTGGTGATAACCAGACGCTAGGTCTAGTGTAATAAAGTATTTAGCGTTTCCTAGCTGGTCCAATATATCGGTTATATTAGGCAGAGGAAAAGAATCACCTATGGTCAAATCGTTCAATTTTCTGAAATCTACGACTATGCGTAATTTAGGTATTCCTGTTATATCGGTCTTTTTGGGTACTACTAGTAATGGTGCGTTCCATTGGCTTTTGCTTGGATGTATTATTTTGTCTTGGAGCATCGTGCGTATCTGCTTGTTTACCTCTTTCTTATGCTTCTCGGGTATCCGATACGGTTTTTACATTAACAGGCGCGCTGTCTACCTTTGTGTGAATTTCATGTGCGACAGTATTGGTATGCGTTAATAGATCTCCTTTCAAATAACATATATCATTATATTGCGTGCAGATTTCTGTTATGCTTTTCTTTTCTTCAGCGTTTAAGTGCTCCAATTTTAAAATTTTACTGATGCAGGTGTTCCTTGAAATTACAAGCTCGATATCTTTTTCTTCTGCTTGTATAGGCGTTTCACAATTATTGTCCGAGGCTAATTCCATTGGAGTTACGCAAGGTACTTGTATTTCTACATACTTTTCCGTAGTATTTATAATGTATATAAAACAAAGATGATTTTTTGGTTGAACCAGACAGTTATCAATCAGTACTCCTGGTAGTGCCTCTTCTGCTTGTACTATTCCTGTATTGTTTGTGGTTGAAATAGCTTTTATGATTGCCTCACATCTAGGATTGATCCTTATTATTTTGTAAGGATATAATTTTAGCGTAATGTCTCCTATTTTTAGAAGCTTGTTGCTGTAGTCACATTTCGCATGATGTTTTCGTAGATAATCGACTCCAAATATGCCTTTGTAGTCGATTGGAAAATCATCTGCAATTACGTAGATGGGGTGCTCTATCTGGCGTTCATCTATTATTAGGTGTTAAACTTAATTCCTGCCGTTTTTCGTCTCCAAAATTGATTTGTTTCGAATGGAAGATGAATGAATACCTTAATCAAAGTAATTTCCTCCATTTTCTACTTTATTACTAATTAATAATACTTTATTAATAATACTTTGATTAAGGTATTTCCCTTCGAAACAAATCAATTTTGGAGACGAAAAACGGCAGGAATTAAGTTTAACACCTAGTAGCAATAATTTTTCCGATGACACTAATTTCGTGTCCAATAACTCCAGCTAATGTCATCTTATCTTCGTATATCAGTGTTTCTCCTTTTAAATTTCGTAGTTTCACGAGAGTTACTGCTGCTCCCGTGTCGAACAGGAATTGAGTTTTTCCTTTGGTGAATTCCTTGTTCTGCAAATTTATTAAATCTAGCCCTGTACTGGCTCGTGACACCTCAGTAAACTGTGAAATTTGATATTCTCGTGTGGGTTTTGGCGGTTTCGTCTTTGCGGAGTCGGCCTCTTCTCTACTTGCCTGTTTATTTTCGGTACTAGCTACATCTTGTCCTCTATATTTTTCGTCATGCGGTTTCGTATTCCGTTTAGTGTCCAGCGTTCACTACGGATGTGTCCTGCCTTTTTGCAGTAATTGCAATATTTCGCAGTATTTACATTACCGTGTCCGCTCGGCTTTGGTAATGAATGTCGGTCAGCGTATCTACTGGTTCGGCATTCTTGACCAATATGTCCTATTTTTCCGCATTTGTGGCAATATGGTCCTCGATGTTGATTCGGCGTGTTGAGATGTCAAGGGTTGCTACCAAGTGGTCCCTTAATCTTTTCTTCTGCATTCGCCCCTGCTATTGCTTCTTGCAGTGTAGCGTAATGTTGTGACCTCACAAGTAATTTGATAACATTTAAAATGTGAAAAAAAGGCTTCAAGTATATTTTGAAGAAAAAACATACCAAAAATAATGCCATAAAAAAAGAAGTGAAATCAAAATAATATTTCAAGTATCTCTATTTGAAAAGTCCCGTAGAACACAGTTCTCTTAACGGCATCTTGAAGGCTTTCTTATGATGTAGACGTCTTTTCGATATCCTTTAAGACAGTGTTGTATGGAATAATTTCTCGCAATTATAATATACATACTACACAAGGTACAGATGACATTTGAAGTGTATTAAGTATAACAACACATTAAAGAAAGAAAGAAATGCAATAGATAGCGTAATGAGAGACGGGAAAACTGAAAAGGGTTTTTATATCGATAACAAGAAGAAAATTGTAGAAAAAAAAATCAGAAATGAGCAAGATCTCCAGCAACAGCATACTTGACGCGCCCATCTTGTTCATAATTCGATTCATGCAAATAATTTAATAAATATTTTATTATAGTTATAAACTATTTTTCGCAAATTAAAGAAATTTTATATATATTAAAATTGACAATCTTGTGTTTCGCGGGTTTTCTCCGTGTTCAAATCCATTCTTGGAATGCCAACGTTTCGTGAA
>NW_017299389.1:59146-69503 GCF_001594075.2 Trachymyrmex cornetzi
AAGCAGCGTAATATAAAGGGAACGACCCGGGAGAACAGCTTAGTATCAGGCTGCTCCTCGCCCTGATGAAGTGGACTGCAAGGTTCACGAAACGTTGGCATTCCAAGAATGGATTTGAACACGGAGAAAACCCGCGAAACACAAGATTGTCATATAGGAAACACCCGTGAAAGCCTCAAGAATATATTAAAATTATTATTATAGTATTGATATATTTAATATTTAACAAGTGCACATACAAATATTTTTCTATGAGATAAAGAAAAATTTTTTATACTAGAAATCTAAATATTATGTTTCTAACTTAATAAAACTTTTTAGAAACAATGCACGACTCATTTGCGGATTAGGGACTTTATTATCAAATAGATTTAAAAGCGAGTTATACGTTGTCACGAGTGCGATATTGCACAAGTGACCATTGCGCCACGATACGTTTAGTTTACATGAACGAAATCATATTATTTAAAATAAGATAAACAATAAAATTAATTTAAAAGACGACCCTGAAGGGAAATAAACTCGGAACAAAAGAAAACGCTAATTTAGATGCTTGCGCGGCCTCGTCCTTTAAGCGGAACGCTGACGGATCAGCACGGATGGACTGACCCCCAAATTATAGAATAAAAAGCGCGACCGCTCACGCGCCGGGGGCCAGAAATCGGTAAAAGTACTGAACGTAACGCGTCGCGTCGCGTCGCGCCGCTCAGATCAGTATAATATATCATGCGACACGAATACCGCAAGTGGTGTTGTGATCATAATTAAATGACATCTGTGTCTGGTGGTAATAAAGTGCTATTGTATTTACTAAACTCTATATAAGAAATATATTCAGTGAGCCCTCTCCCGAGTCCTTTCTGGATCCCGAACCGTGCCGTAAAGCGGCACAACAACGTGAAATTGGGATTCATATGTATTCCTTGTAATATATTTCGAAATTACATTATCTGTGCTAATATCCTTTCCTAACTAGAATGAATTAGAATGAATTATACTATAACATTAATTTTATGAAAATATTTTGAAGGGATTATGGTGTTCGTTTGATAAAATTTATTAAATCTTCTATAAATTAATTGGCCCTGAAAAGGACCGTTTTTATGTTTTACAATTTATGTGGCCCTGAAAAGGGCCGTTTGTGGATAAAATCTACATTAATCTTTCTCTGTAAGAAATTGACGGTTTAGTCTTAGTGAGTCTCTTCGATCCCCAAAGTCTTCTTCGTGTTAAATCGAGAGAGTAGAATCCAGGAGGTGAGTTTGGTGGTGTGTAACTTGTTGGTGATTCTGGTGGTGTGGATATTTCCTTTTGTGATGCGAAGTCGCTCTGCGTTTTTCGGTGGGCTACCTCAGGTCGGCTCAGTACTCCTCGATGAACTCTCGGAACAGGCTGGGTCTGCGTTGCCTTTGTAGAGAAGTCACTCGGAGATCTAGGTAGCGGAGACAGGAGCGGCGGCGGTACTGGATAACTGGGAGACAGAGGTCTCCTAATCCTCGGGTCGTTTCTGGCCAGGAGGAAGCTCGGAGGTCTTGTGAGAACCGGCGAAGAAATCTCCACCTTAAGTAGCCGCCAGGTCACTGGAGGGGATGTTGATTCGCCCTGTTGCTTGGTTGCCGTTGAATACTTCGGTGCAACCTCTTGAATCTGTGACGGCTCGCTGGATCTCGCTGAGGAAGATTTCTTCCACCAGGGAATGATCCGTGATCGACGAGAGACAGGCTCCACGGTTACACCACAAAAAGGATAATGCTCTTGCAGTATATTGCAAGAGACGAAATCAAGCCGTTGGCCATGCCTTTATATAGCCGTTCAGAGTTTTTCGGAATACGAGAAAATCTGCCGAAATGCGCCTTCTATTAATTTCTTGAGAAATTAATTTTTTTCGAATTACTTCAAGTAGGTCTTTGAAACAAATGCATCCGCATGAAGTTTGCTCCGTTCGAGTCGTTCGAAATATATATATGGTGTCAAATAGACCGCCACAATTTAAAATTTTTTATTAAATCGTAATCAATTTTAATTGTCATTGATATCTACATACTATTGACAAGTCAGGATGCGAACGACTGTCTTAGCAATTTTTATTTTAAATTACGATTATAAACAAGATGGGCGCGTCAAGTATGCTGCTGCTGGAGATTTTGCTCATTTCCGATTTTTTTATTTCTACAATTTTCTACTTGTTATCGATGTAAAAATCCCTTTTCAGTTTCCGCGCCTCTCATTACGCTATCTATTGCATTTCATTCTCTCATTAATGTGTTGTTAATACATTTCACATGTCATCTGTACTTTGTGTAGTATGTATATTATAATTGTGAGAAATTATTCCATACAAGACTGTCTTAAAGGATATCGAAAAGACGTCTACATCATAAGAAAGCCTTCAAGATGCCGTTCAGAGAACTGTGTTCTGCGGGACTTTTCAAATAGAGATACTTGAAATATTATTTTGATTTCACTTCTTTTTTTATGGCATTATTTTTGGTATGTTTTTTCTGCAAAATATACTTGACACCTTTTTTTACATTTTTAATGTCTTTTCCGACAGATTTTACGAATTTTTGCTAAGTATTATTTTCGTTATCATTTTCATTTATTTACAAAATTGTTTGATTATGTAAAGATATTGCAAAATATACTTGATGCCTTTTTTTACATTTTCAATGTCTTCCGGTTGATTATCATTTTCTAGCTTAGTTAACAAATACTAGTATATAATTTCGGTTTCGTACAATCCCCTTTTGTTAAACATTAAATTATAAATGAATGTATATTGTTTGAAATAATGCATTATCATCTTCTAGTTTAATTAAAAACTATCAGCTTATAATTTCGTTCTGTCTGATCTCTTCATATAAATCAATCTTTATCAATTTACTCATGCATGCTCTCATTCGAAGACAGGTGATAAATATCATAAATAGTCAAATAAAAACGTAAATAGGTGAATAGGTGACACATTGGAAGATGGATAGATAACATCGATAGGTGAATAGATAATATAGATATATAAGCAAATAAGTAAATAAATAAAATAAGGTATACAAACAGATGAAATGTAGAAGAATTGGGAAAGATATGCAGAAACGATGCGAAGTGCAGAACAAATGCGGAAGAGATATAAAAGAAATGTAGAAGTGGTACGGAAAAGATGCGGAAAAGGTGCAAAGGAGTTGCGGAAACGGTAAGATTCAGTTGTGGAGAGGTGCAGAAGAAATGCGGGAGAGGTGTCAGAGAGATGTGGTACTGTTGTAGAAAAATTGCAGAAAAGGTACATGAAAGATGTGAAAAAGATGCCAGAAGGATGCGAGAGAGATGCGTATGAAGTGTAGAAGCGATGCAGTCAAAGTTCAGAAAAGATGCAGAAAAGGTTCGAAGGAGTTGCGGAAACAGTAAGACTCAGATGCGGAGAGATGCAGAAGAAATGCGAAATTAATACGGGAGAGGTGTCAGAGAGATGTGGTACTGTTGTAGAAAAAGTGCAGGAAAGGTACATGAAAGATGTGAAAGAGATGCCAGAAGGATGCGAGAGAGATGCGTATGAAGTGTAGAAGAGATGCAGTCAAAGTTCAGAAAAGATGCGGAAAAGATGCAAAGGAGTTGCGGAAACGGTAAAACTTAGATGCGGAGGGGTACAAAAGAAATGCGAAATTAATACGGGAGAGGTGTGAGAGAGATATGGTACTGTTGTAGAAAAAGTGCAGAAAAGGTACATGAAAGATGTGGAAATGTGCCAGAAGGATGCGAGAGAGATGCGGAGAAAGTACAGAAGATATGCAGTAAAAGTTCAGAAAAGATGCGGAAAATGTGTAAAAGAGTTGCGGAAACGGTAAGATTCAGATGCGAAGAGGTGTGAGAAAGATGTACTGTTGTAGAAAAAGTGCAGAAAAGATACATGAAAGATGTGGAAGAGATGCCAGAAGGATGCGAAAGATACGGAAAAAGTGCAGAAGAGGTGCAGTAAAAGTTCAGAAAAGATGTAGAACATGTGTTGAAAAGGTGTTGAAAAAGTGCAGAAAAGGTGTAGAAAAAGTGTAGAAAAAGTGCAGAAAAAGTGCAGAAAAGAAGTGTAAAAAAAGTGCAGAAGAGGTGTAGAATAGATTCAGAAAAAGTGTAGAAAGTGCTGAAAAAAAGTGTAGTAAAAGGGGACAAAATTTTGCGAAGACAACGACGACGACGACGTATCTGAATGAATAAATGACATAAATTGGTCTGAAAAATACATGCACATTTCATATCTAAGCATCAAGTACACTTGTGGACATGATTATTATCTCTCATTTTAATTGTAAAAATCTATATTCTTCCCCAATATAACACATCACTCAATAAGTCCCGGGCCTAACTAATAAAACAACAACTTTTAGGCAAAATTCGACTTTATTCATCAACATAGTCTCCTTCTAGGGTGATACACCGATTCCAACTCTTCTCTAACAATTCGATGCCTTTTTTGTAGAACGGTTTGTTTTTGGCCTCAAAATACGCCTCAGTTTCCGCAATAACCCCCTCATTTGATCTAAATCTCTTTCCCTGGAGCATTCTTTTGAGGTCTGCAAACAGCCAGAAGTCGCTAGGCTAGATCTGGAGAATACGGTGGAAGCAATTCGAAGCCCAATTCGCGTACTATGAAGCCCAATTCGCGTACTTTTGCCATCGTTGCGAGCGACTTGTGACACGGTGCATTGTCTAGGTGAAAAAGCACTTTTTTCTTCTTCATTTGTGGCCGTTTTTCCGCAATTTCTTTCTTCAAACGCACCAATAACGTTATATAATATTCGCTATTGATGGTTCTTCCTTTCTCAAGGTAATCGATGAACAAAATACCTTGCGCATCCCAAAATACGGAAGCCATAACCTTGCCAGCTGATGTTTGCGTCTTTGGACGGCTTTCACCTGCTGCTGTCCACTCAGATGACTGCCGATTTGACTCCGGAGTGAAGTGGTGGATCCATGTTTCATCCATTGTCACATATCGACGCAAAAAATCCTTCTTATTGCACCGAAACAGTTGCAAACAACGCTCTGAATCGTCGACGCGTTGTTGTTTTTGATCGACTGTGAGCAAACGTGGCACCCACTTTGAAAACAGCTTTCTCATTAACAAATTTTCATGCAAAATGGTGAATACACTGCCTTCTGATATCTTCAACTCCTCTGCTATCTCACGCAACTTCAATTTACGATCGGCCAAAACGAATGGGCTTTTTCGATGTTTTCCGGGACAACTGCCGAATTTAGGCGACCAGAGCGTTCAACATCATTTGTATTTTTACGACCGCGTTTGAAGTCAGCATACCATCTCTTAACTGTTGTTTCTGACGGAACAGAGTCAAAATAACACTTATCAAGCCATTGCTTTGCTTGAACGGTATTTTTTCCCATTAGGAAGCAATGCTTTATCAACACACGAAATTCAGATTTTTCCATTGTTTTGAAAAATGCAAAAGTAGCGTCACTTAAATCACTGTAACTTGTGAAGTAAAAGTCCGATTGTCGTGAAATTTTAACTCATATCGTTTGAAGGTTAGTACTTTCCAAAAATTATATGGATTTGTTATTAGTGCGCCATCTATTATGTTAGGCCCGGGACTTATTGAGTGATGTGTTATGCATTTTTTAATAACATCAATTTGTTTAAACAAAACAATAATTTTTAATTATATAAGCGAGTTCATTCCTGTAAAGGATATGCTATAGCGTCTCTTTCATGACATGGTACTATTATATTATGTACTACAAAAAATATACTTGACGGGAGCCGCTACCGCGTCTCCTGATCCTCTCTCAGTTCTATTTGGAAATTCTGAAGAGCCTGTCTTTGCAGGGTATCTAGGATTATGCGTTTTTGTTCGCTATTGTGCCCTTGTCCTTCGATCATGGACTCATATAGTTCCATGCATAAATTGTCGACTCTTAAGCCGTATTGTCTAGCGTTTTCGCCTGGTTTCTGTTTAATAGTATTAAACTCTATTTGTAAGTGCGTTGTGCTTCTCTTGCTGAGTTAA
Source organism: Trachymyrmex cornetzi (assembly GCF_001594075.2). Classification (NCBI taxonomy): domain Eukaryota; kingdom Metazoa; phylum Arthropoda; class Insecta; order Hymenoptera; family Formicidae; genus Trachymyrmex; species Trachymyrmex cornetzi. The sequence continues at coordinate 65,161 of NW_017299389.1, forward strand.
CACGTTTCTAACTCCGATTTCAATTGGTGGAAATCATATATATCCCGTGTCTCGAAATCTATCATCGCTTTGCCGTTTAATTTGGTGCACAATATAGCGTCTAATTCTTTCATCTATTGGGTTAGTGTGTTTTATTGCATATGAGCATGGGCTTAAAAATTCTTTTAATTTCGCTTGCGAATTCCCATCAAATTCGAGTATCATTTCTCGTGCCTCTTTAAGTTTTAAGTATTCGTTTACATGTGTGCGCTGGTTGGGTACGTCCTCGGTCGTACGTCCGTAAATGCTGTCTAAGCGACAATCATTTCGCGCGTGTGTTACGTTCTGCGTATTTCGGTGGTCCTCTAGTTTACCGAGTCGTTTATGCATAGGTTTCATTTCTTCCCGTATTTCTCTAATTCCTAACATTATATCGCGTAGTGGATTTGATTGGAGATCGTTATGATCATTTCCAGCTTGTAGCTATGGTTCCATTATAGCTTGTGCTAATTCTCCAGTCAGTTCTGTCGGTGCTTATCGCTTTGTACTAGGCGGAGTGCGATGCATTTCTATAACCGTGTTATCTCTATAATTTTCTTAAGGATTAAAAATGCTACTGTCGTATGACGTAAGGGAGTATTCCCATCTGAGGGTGACTCTACTAGGAGTTCGGCTATAATTTAATCTGTCCCGCCTATCGTCTGTAGTGTCGTCACTAAGCGTAGGGGTATCGTTATCATCTCCTGAATCGGAATTTACGACTGTTATTTTCACGAGAGTCTTGCTCGTCGCTTAAATATAATTCGATGAGATTTACTCGATTATCGCGGGTTTCACGATTTACATTGTTTTCACGATTCTCTCGATTGTTACGATTCTCGCGGTCCGTTCCGTCTGTTACAAGGGGTGAGTTTACCCATTCTGTTCAAGTTTTAATGCTGGATTTACTTTCAGTTAATTCAAAATTCAAATAAGAGGCAATAAACCACTACGCCAGTTATTAGAGGCGAAAATAATATATTATAAAAGAATACAAAAAGATGTTTCGGTCTTAAATTAGACCATCTTCAGTTCAAATAAGGCAAGATACAAACGTAAAGTTAAATTAAATAATAAAAAATAAAATTAATAAAGCCGCTATTAAATACAATTCATTCTAATGTTTTTCGAGCCAACGCAAATTTAGATCGTACAATTAAAATTTTTTCTCTATGTACAAAATTGAATCTTCGGTAATTAATATTCCACGTCTATATCAGAAGGCCTTCGACCAGCCCCATAGAATCCTTCTAGGTACGTAATAATCGGCGAAATGAAAAATTGTACACAAGATTTCCAAATTCTGTTGCATTAAAATTAACAATTGTCAAGTCAAAACACTTATTTATATAAAATCTTGAATTAAAATTATTTACCTGTGTTAACAATATTTCAGTCAATAGTACATTATATATCGATCAATGCACATACAAGAGATTAAATGTAACTGACGGAACGGTGCCGAGAACCTATGGACTGCCAAAGATACACAAGGAGGGCTATCCATTGAGATTGATCGTGAGCTGCATTAACAGTCCTTTATATCCTCTTGCAGGTTTCATTAAAGACATTATTGACAAAAATCTAAAAAAAAGATTTAGTTATGTAAAAGACGGTTTCGAACTTACGAGAAAACTTAATGGTCTCTTTATTGATAGTGAACATAAAATTGTTTCTTTTGACATAGTGTCAATGTACACTAACATACCTGAGGACTTAGTAGCTAGGAGCATCGAATCGAATTGGTGTTCCATTTCGAAGAATACGAAGATTCCAAAGACTGAATTTCTGAAAGCTATTTCTTCAATTTTTAACTCGACATATTTTAAATTTGACGATCTTTTTTTCAAACAAATCTTTGATATGTCCATGGGTTCTCCATTGTCTCCTATTTTAGCAGACATTGTAATACAGGATCTGGAGATGAATTTATTTTCGAAGATTGACTTTAATATACCGATCCATATTATGTATGTTGATGACATTATACTTGCAGCGCCTATTAATAAGATTAAAGATATATTACATAGTTTCAACACGTATCATGACAGACTAAAGTTCACTTGTGAAGATAATGATCACGGATCTATAAACTTTTTAGATGTAAGTCTTATTATAGATAATGAACACATTATGTTTGACATTTTTAAAAAACCGACAAATTCGGGAAGATACCTAAATTATAATTCTAATCATCCTATGGTCCATAAAAGAGGTGTCATAGTCGGCCAACTTGACAGAATTATTTTTTTATCACATCCTAAATTTTATACAAAAAATATTGAAAATATGATTAACATCTTTTTAATCAATGGATATCCCTTAGAATTTATATTTTCAACTATTAATAAAAGAATTAAAAACTTAATAAGACGAGAAGATCAATACATTAATACATGTAACTTGCAGGATTCTAATAATACTGATTTAAAAAAAAATTTTTTTATCATATACCTTACGTTAAAAATGTTTCGGAGAAATTCAAAGGGATTGTAAAAAGAAATAATCTGATAGTGGCTTATAAACCTATGAACACCTTGAATACTATTATAAAAACTGAAAAAGATAAAATAGAAAAAATGGAGCAAAATGGTGTCATTTATAGAATAGACTGTCTAAGACTGTGATGCCTGCTATGTGGGGCAAACTAAAAGGAAAATTGGAACCCGAATTGATGAACACAAAGCTAGCTCCACTAGAACTAGCACCGCACAAACAGTAGTAGCTCAGCATCAAATTCAATTAGATCATAGCTTTGACTGGAAAAATGTTCAAATACTCGACATAGAGCCTTCCTTGCATAAGAGACTGACATCTGAAATGATACATATAAAAAAACATATTAAAGGAATTAACAAACAGACTGACACGGAGAAATTTCCAGAAATATATTTACCTCTTTTAAAGATTTCTTTTTATTCGTGATGTTAAAATTGCTGTTAGCGCCACTCAGATTGGTATAAATGAGTCGAATTTTTCACAGTACTCGGCATTATAATCGTAACGTTCAAAATTGAAACAGCTAATCATCCAGTTCCTGTACTATTGGCTGAAATATTGCTAACACAGGTAAATAATTTTAAATCAAGGTTTTATATAAATAAGTGTTTTGACTTGACAATTGTTAATTTTAATGCAACAGAATTTGGAAATCTTGTACAATTTTTCATTTCGCCGATTATTACGTTCCTAGAAGGATTCTATGGGGCTGGTCGAAGGCCTTTTGATATAGACGTGGAATATTAATTACTGAAGATTCAATTTTGTACATGGAGAAAAAATTTTAATTGTACGATCTAAATTTGCGTTGGCTCGAAAAACATTAGAATGAATTGTATTTAATAACTGCTTTATAATTTTTATTTTTTATTATTTAATTTAACTTTGCGTTTGTATCTTGCCATATTTGAACTGAAGATGGTCTAATTTATACGACCGAAACGTCTTTATGTATTCTTTTTATAATATATTATTTTCGCTTCTAATAACTGACATAGTGGTTGTTTATTGCCTCTTATTTGAATTTTGTTTTAATATCAACCACGTTTTGACCTAATTTTGTATTGACAGTTATTTCGGTGGGAGGCAAAAAATAACGTGCTACTCGTTGCTAGTGTCGGCCATATACAGGGTGTCCCAAAAAGGTCGGAACACCTAAATATCTCGGGAAATATGAGTTTTACAGAAAAGTGTTTCAGACAAAAGTTATATGGTTTAAAAATATCTATTTACTGATCCTATCAATTTGACCTTGGGTTGCGTAGCCAAGATCAGGTCAAGGTTACATTGATTTTTCTTAAATGGAACACCCTATTTTTGATTAAAAATAGCTGATGTCGAGGGCTTTCCAAAACACTATAATGAAATATTTTTTTATGAAGTACTTTTCAAGTTATAATGCTTCACAATTACAGTATCGCCGGCATTACCCAAAATATTTAATTTTGGAGACTGGCCAGTCAAGGCGAGATCGGTCGATGGTCCGTGAATCTTGACCTTCAGTTAACGCACAAACAAAAACATAACGCGTGGTATTACATATCTTTGGTAATGCTAGTGCCGGCGGTACTGTAACTTCAAAGCATTATAACTTGAAAAGTACTTCATGAAAAAATATTTCATTATAGCGTTTTGGAAAGTTCTCGACATCAGTTATTAGATTCTTGAATCAAAAATAGGGTGTTCCATTTAAGAAAATCAATGTAACCTTGACCTGACCTTGGCTACACAACACAAGGTCAAACTGATAGGAGCAGTAAATAGTGTGACGTGACATTTTGTCCGTCACTGTGCGGACTTGTCGACGGCGGACTCGTGCTTCCTAC
>NW_017299389.1:70645-71031 GCF_001594075.2 Trachymyrmex cornetzi
GCAGTTGCGTTATCGTTTAGTATCGCGTCGCGTAGGCACGCTTGCTATAATTGCGTCGCCGAGCATTGTGCTGTCCCGTCGGAACGCGGATTGTCGCGTTGTCGAGCTGATTTCCGGTAGTGGTGACCGAGTAGAGTCCGTTTCCGGGATTCACGTGCCGAGTAGAGTCGTGTCGCATCGAGGCGGTTGCTATAATCACGTCGCACCATCACCGTGGTGTTGGCCGCGGGCCGGCGTTACACGTCCGGGAATCTGGTGGTACAGCGGGTACGGGTTCTGACCGGTTGTCGGAGGGGCGGGCGTTTGACACCGTCGGAAGATACCGCGGGGAAGGTCGGGGCTCGTGCTGTAGCGTATGACCGGCGTCCGGCGCTAGAAGTAAGTTA
>NW_017299389.1:76208-76496 GCF_001594075.2 Trachymyrmex cornetzi
GGTAACACTTAAATTGAGCAAGGTAACGCAATTTTGTGATAATGTTTTGTATAACGTTTTGAGGGAAAGTTAAATAAACACTACTTTAGTTGGAAGAGAAAATGTCTTTGAATGAATTGTGATATAACAATTTTATTTAAGAGGAATTTAAACCATTTGGGGAATAGGAAGATTCTTCAATAAATATACGTATAATTAGGTTTCATTGCATAAAAATTAAAGATGGTACCATTTGGATTAAGTAAATAATAAAGATAGTATCACTTGAGTTTTACTTTTTATTTGGTA
>NW_017299389.1:78284-84276 GCF_001594075.2 Trachymyrmex cornetzi
CGGCAGTGTCGCTACGCGCAGCTTAGCGCCGAGACACTACCAGTGTCTCCAGAAAGTGCAACTAATATAACGTAAGAATGAACATAACTATGCTAAATACAAGAGACGATCTTATATGTATAACGAAAGCGTAACATTAAACAAGAACCATAAAAATGAAAGATAAATCTGAATCATGAGTCCAGTGAACTGAACATAAACTCCCTGACGGTGAAGACTTAGTCTTCAAAAATTCAAATAATATGGTGAACAAATAAATAAATGTCTTACTATAAAAAATTAATAATTCTAGAAGAAATAAACTGTCAACTTGAATACCCATCAAGAACGCCTCGCACTCAAACTTACCCAACTTTTAACACTAATTCTAATTTATTAACATTTAAACATGGGCTTCAATTTCGTCTTGAGGAAGGGGACAAATCTTGGTTAACACCCTGCGCACAGTCCCGGTGGATGTCCTTATGGATGCAACCCTGACTGTTCCGTCGGACCCGGGGTGAACCTCGATGATTCGTCCCAGCTTCCACTTTGAAGGCGGTAGATTATCTTCTTTTACCAAAACTAGCCTGTTGATTTCCAACGGAGGAAAGGGCTTCGTCCATTTGTTTTTTGTTGCAATTCGAAAATATATTCCTTGCTCTAGCGTCCCCATAGGTTTTACTGCAACTACTGAATTCTCTGCCAATTAGACAATCTTGATTCTTTGACATGATCCAGACTTGTATCGGCTACCGACGTGAATGTTCTTCCGATGAGAAAATGAGCTGGGGTAAGAGGTGGAAGGTCATTGGGATCTGAGGATAGCGGGGTTAAGGGTCGAGAATTTAACAGTGCCTCTACCTGCGTTAAAAATATATAAAGCTCTTCAAAGGTTAGCAATGCATTTCCTGCCACTCTTTTCAGGTGATGCTTGGTCGCTTTTACCCCGGCCTCCCACAATCAGCCAAAGTGAGGCGAATAAGAAGGAATAAAATGCCAGGAGATTCCCAATTCTTCTATTGTCTTACCCAGGGTTTTGCACTCTTAAGCAAAAAATCTCCCGAGTTCAACAAGCTCATTATTGCTTCCAACGAAGCTAGTTCCGTTGTCAGAGTATACGTGCGAAGGTTTTCCTCGGCGTGATACGAAACGCCTTAAAGTTGCTATGAATGCCTCCTTAGTTAGATCGGATACAAGCTCCAGGTGCAGAGCCTTTGTTGAGAAGCATACAAAAACGCAAACGTAACATTTGCTCGTTTTGTGCCCTCTTCCTTTGCGATCCTTTATTAAAAAAGGTCCAGCATAGTCTACCCCTGTTGTCGAAAATAGCAGCGTTGGGAAGATCCGCGAAAGATTATCCATCAGCACTTGTAACGATTTAGGATTGACTCTACAACACGTTGTGCAAGAGCGTGCTACCCTTCTGGCTAAATTTCGCCCTCTCACAGGCCAAAACCGCTCTCGTATTGAGGCCAGCAACAAAGAAGGCCCTGCGTGCAATAATTGCATGTGCATGTCCTTAAAAAGATGCTTTGTAAATATCTGATTGGAATCTAAAACAATAGGATGCTTTTTATCGCTTGTAACTAATGAGTTTTTTAGTCTCCCTCCACGCGCAGAATTCCATCTTCACCTAGAAATGGCGTCAATGAAGCTAGGCTTTCTTTCGTGATCGGCATGCCCCTTGCAAGTGATTCGATTTCCGCATTGAACGAATCACCTTGCGAGTATTTGGCTAATTCAACTAACGAGCTATAATATTCTTCGGCGCTTATGTCTCCCCCGCTTCTACTCCCTTTTTTTAAATGCTGGATAAATCTTCGACAATAGGCAAAGATTCTAACAATTTTACGCAACTTTGAGCGCCTCGGAAACAATAGATCAATGACGTTGCTCTCTACCGTTTTTGCAGAAATACCGGCCTGTTTTTTTGTGTCAGGGGTTCTATATGCGACATTTCAGGCCAATCTTCGGGGGGATTGGCTAGAAAGTCAGGCCCGTTCCACCATATGTCGGCCCTTTTTAGTTCGCTTGGATTTGCCCCACGGGATAGCCAATCGGCAGAATTGTAACCCGTGGGTACGTGTTGCCATTCTTTTCCTTCCGTTAATTCTTGAATACGCGCCACCCTATTGGATTCGAATACTGCAAGCAGGTTGGGCTGAGCATTTATCCAGCCTAATACTACCGTGGAGTCACACCAAAAGATGGTAGACTCTAGGTTCATGTCGAGAGCTAAAATTATTGTAGAAACTAACTTAGCTAGTAGATGCGCTGCGCACAATTTTAGACGCGATACAGTTTGAATTTTTAGTGGAGCTACCTTTGTTTTGGAACAGAGCAGTCCAACTTTAACGTTCCCCCCGGCATCAACTAATCGCACGTATATACAGGCGCCGTACGCGTTTTTAGAGGCATCTGAAAATCCGTGTATTTGAATCGAAATATGCATGCTATGCAAAACATGCCTTGGAATTCTCAGGTTTTTGAGCTCAGATAATTCCTTGCTGTAACGCAACCATCGGTAATGCAATTCGGAGGGCAATGATTAATCCCACGAAAGTTTCTCTAACTATAATTTTTGCAGCATCATTTTAGCTATCACTATGCACGGAGCTAATAGCCCCAACGGATCGAATATTTTTGAAATTACGGTTAATATATGTCTTTTGGTGATTTTGCTATCAGCCGGCATATTAACTTCATATAACAAAACGTCAGCTTGCGGATTCCAGCTAACACCCAAAGTCTTTCGTTGCCCATCATTTAGAATTTGGACGTTAGTAGGGACCTCACTATTCTCGCGAATTCCCTTTAAGACTTCTGAAGAATTAGATGCCCACTTCCGCAACTCAAAACAACCCCCATCGAGAACCTGCGACGTTTGCCTCGCGATGGATATCGCCCGATCCTCAGTATCACTATCTGGTAATGGATGGCACCCAGTTGGACACGGCTCAATTGGACACGAGCCACTCATAACGCTTGAGATTACAAAGCTCCTAGGCACCTGTTCGCTGTGATTGGTGGTGCCCAATCGAGCCGTAATCAATCGGGATCATCCCCCTGTTAACAGATCGTTGACATAAAAATCATTGAAAATTACCTTGGCTATCTCAGATTTCTTTTGTTGACATTCAATACCTAGCTGCTGCAAATATCTAATTGCCTGAAAGGAGCCAGCAGCAGTTACGTATGTTACCGTCTTTAATTCGAAGGTTTTGATCAAATCGCTATGATTATCTCGTCACAAGATTCTCTGCAATGGTTGTTGATCCTCCTATATTAAAGCCTGTCTATACATTTTCGCTATATCTGCGGAAATGATATATGTATGCTTTCGAAATCGAATAATGATAGAGAACAAATCGTTTTGTATTACGGGTCCCACCATTTGAATTGAGTTTAGAGACCGTCCATTCGTTGTAAGAGCTGAGGCGTCAAAAACTACCGTTGTTTTTGTTGTCGTACTTTCCGATTTTACAACGCAATGATGCGGTAGATAATACGAATAAGGTACTGCCAATTCCCCATTAACTTGTTTCATGTAACCTAACCGCTCATAATCCTTTAAGAACGTAACGTACTCTTCACGAAGTTCGGGAAATTTTTTCACCCTTTTTTCTAGATTTATCAAACGCTTCTCGGCCAGCTGTTTAGATTCGCCTAAACATGTTGGTGACTCCTTGAGTTGCATACTTACGATGAAACGCCCATTTTTATCGCAACGCGTAGTTTTGACGAAGTGAGATTCACGGTCCTTTTCTTCTTGCGATAATGCTTTTGTATTTGGCAATTCTTCAATCTCCCAAAATTTGACTAGTTGCTGCTCCAAGCATGCTTGCCTAATAGCATTACATTGTATGAACTTTGGGGCTGGTGCATTTATAGGACCTCCTACTATCCATCCTAACCCGGTTTTCTGCATAATAAGGCAATTACTTAACCTCACTTGACCTACGCACAGGATATCCCAAAACCATTGAGCTCCTATTAATAGATCGACTCGTCCTGGTACGTTAAACGCTGGATCGGCCAGCTTCAAATGAGAAGGAATCTGCAGCTCTTTCAAATCAACGGCTTCGCTCGGCGATACGCCATCTACTATTTTTGGAGCGACAAGACAGAACGTTTTAAACCGAAAACAGCCATTGCGCGATGCTATTTCAAGTTCACATTTGTATTTAATCTTAGGCCCGGGCTGATTGAGTGATATTACCTGCGTGTTTACCGAAAATCTTTTAAGTTTTAACTCGTTGCATAAACTTTCTGATATAAAAATAGATTGCGCGCACGAATCTAGAAACGCTTGAGCTCTGTGCTTGACTCTATCACTATCACTCACGTCTCCCAACGCCGTTGCCAAGATGACACTTGGCTCCTTGACGACACTAGCTTGATTTTTGGAACACATCATTGTCGTTTAGCCTTGCTGCGCTGACTGTGTCTCCTTTTCAAAATGGAGGAACGAATTATGTTTACTATTACACTTTCGGCACATTCCGAACTCGCAATCTATCAAAAAATGACTCTTTCTAAGATAACTCGTGCACAGCTTGAGCTCCTTGACCTTTTCTGATCTCTCTTGCGGCGTTAGCTTCAAAAAAGTATTACACTTCTGAATATAATGATCACCTTTGCATAAAGCACAACTTATTTTTTTTGTTAAAAGCGCGCTAGTTTTTTTGCCTGGCGGAGCCTTTTTTGCCTTAACTATGCCGGTCTTTTTTTCCATTATGCGTAATAATGCTACTCTATCACGTAATGCCTTCATCAAGTCCTCTAATTTCGGCTTGCCCGAGAGAAGTAAATTTCGCTTTTCCCATTCGCATACCGTTTCCGTATCTAATTTGATAACGATAAGATAAATGAGCAAGGAATCCCAATACACCGTTAGTTCCTGGAATTTCTTTAACGCGCGCGTGTGCTTTATAATACTATCAACTATAGCGTTTAACTGCTCTGGCTATTTACTATTTACAGCTTCTAATTTAAACATTGCTTCAATATGATTGTGGACTAATAATTTTGGGTCATCATAACACTTGCACAACGTGTCCCAAAACTTCGTAGTTTTGCTCCGTGTATTCGTATTCATCAATTGTCCGCGCGGCGCACGTGTGTGAAGTTGGCACCTCATCTTTTGGCACCGCAAGTTTTAATAAGAGTTCCATTAGCACCCGCAATAGTTCTATAGTTCCTGATAAGTTTTATAAATAGTTCCGTTGATTTAGCTAAAAAAAATAACACTTGAAAATTTGCGGTGCTAACTTCCCGTGGCACCGTAAGATTGAGTAAATCAAATCGAAAACCATGAAATTTTATAGTTCTCGATGAGTTCTACAGTTCCTGATAGGTTTTAACAATAGTTCCGGTCTCTAAGTTATTTTAAATATTAATTAAACCCGCACTCCAGCACCGCACCACAAGAGTAAAGTACCTCTTAACAGCCACTTCCAGCTGACTTTTTGGCATTTTTCGATAGTTCTACAATAGTTCCGAGGATTTCTATACATTTCGTTCCGAGTTCTGCCCTTTAAGTACTTTTTAATAATTATTGAACCCGCGCGCCAGCACCGCACCACAAGAGTAAAGTACCTCTTAATAGTCAGTTCCAGCTGACTTTTTGGAATTTTCCGATAGTTCTACAATAGTTCCGACGATTTATGTAGGTTTCGGCCGGAGTTCTCGCATTTAAGTATTTTTAAACAATTTTTTAATCTGCGCGCCAGCACCGCACTCCAAGAGTAAAGTACCTCTCAGCAGGCAGTCCCAGCTGACTTTTGGGAACTTCGGCCGAAACCTACATAAATCATTGGAACTATTGTAGAACTATCGGAAAATGCCAAAAAGTCAGGTTGGACTGCCTGCTGAGAGATACTTTACTCTTGGAGTGCGGTGCTGGCGCGGAGATTAAAGAATTGTTTAAAAATACTTAAATGCGGGAACTCCGGCCGAAACCTACATAAATCGTCGGAACTATTGTAGAACTATCGGAAAATGCCAAAAA
>NW_017299389.1:84623-91137 GCF_001594075.2 Trachymyrmex cornetzi
TACGGTGCCACGGGAAGTTAGCACCGCAAATTTTCAAGTGTTATTTTTTTTAGCTAAATCAACGGAACTATTTATAAAACTTATCAGGAACTATAGAACTATTGCGGGTGCCAATGGAACTCTTATTAAAACTTGCGGTGCCAAAAGATGAGGTGCCAACTTCACACATGCGCGCGGCGCTACCCTCCAACGCGGCCATTAAATAATGAAACTTTTGAATATTGCTAATATTTGGGTTATAGTGAATAATATACTTATATGTGTCACGAGAAACTTTAACCACTCTGATAAATCTCCTTTGAATTTGGGCAATTCTATCGTTGGTAACTTAATCCGAGCAATCTGGCACCTGGAGTAATGTTCCGACCCCCGTGCATAGCATTCGCGAAATTGGATTGCAAAGAATTACTATGCTGAATAGGCTGAGTATTTAATTGCACGTCAAATTGCTCGAGTATACTATCTATTGCTTCACCTTGTTTCGCATTAAGCTGCGATATGTCCACACTCTCCAACGAAACCGTCTTCGCTGGTTGGCCTTGAATTAATAAATTATTCGCAACCTTTAATACTTCGTAATAGTCTGCTTCGAACTGCTCTCTATAGTCAATAGTCTCTTTGGGATCTTCTGTTTGCTCATCTATGCTGCCCTGTACGACTTCATACAGGTCGAGGATGCTTGTATGCCTGATGAGTCTTTGCCTAATCTCCTCTTTACTCGCATTATCTAGCGATTGATTTTCATTGGGAAATTAATCTACCATATTTTTTAAATAATTCTTAAAATAGGTTATTCTCATTTTTAATAAGCCTCTCCTTTTTTTGAGCGCGGCCATCGTTTTCATTTTGTAATCTCGAATGGTTATGACAGACAGTAACAAAAAAAAAAAAGAAAAAATAACAGTTAATTTCGCCTGACTATTGCTGAATAATTTTCCTTTGAAAATCTTTCAAAAGAAAGTTTGGATTAGGAAATAATGAGGGAGAGGACGGCTTATTTACTCACGCTCTCCGAATTTGCTGCTTGCGACGCCAATGCTCTCTTGACATTCTCCTTGATCGTAGATCCTCAATCGGCAACTTGTTTCACCCTTTGCTGAGCCTCGGCCTTAGTTTGCGACGCTGCTGCTTGTTCCTTTGCAGCGCCTTGTCCTCTTTTTGACGGTTGAGATTTGAAATCTTTGGCCGCGCCGATTTTGCTTGAATGATGGCTTTGAGCACGAGAATTAGATTTGATTGCCACGCCCAGCCAACAGACACTCGTTTCTCTCGGACTAGCTTGCTCGTGAACTGCACCCTTTACCGTATTCTAGCCTTTTCTTGGTATGACTGAAACTTGAATACCTTTCTTCTTGTATGACCTGGCCTTGCTTGGGCCTATTTTAGCACGGTTAAAACTTGCCTCGGAATCTCAATGCGATAACAAGACTTGCTTTCTTGCACTGTATCTGCTGCCACGATTTTAGCCTCACCGCGACCCGTGTTCTATGTGACGAAAACCCGTATCGGTTTGTCTCCCTAATTCACAATATATCTTCTTCCTTTTCAGTGATTGCTTTCACTGACTTACCAAATGTATCCGGCTCGAAGGACCATGTTCAAGTTTTAATGCTGGATTTACTTTCGGTTATTTCGGTGGGAGGCAAAAAATAACGTGCTACTCGTTGTTGCTAGTGGCGGCCATACAGGGTCATCGAAAAGTATTGGACCCCCCTAATATCTTCAGTTAGAATGCATTTTGGAGAAAATGTCCAATAGCAAAGTTGTATCGTTTCAAGCGAGGAGTAAGATGATGACTTTGACTTTGACCTTGAGCATGTCCTTTATGGTCATTTCAAGGTCAACCTTATTTTTTTAAATAGAACCTCCTACATTTTATTGCATATTTTTATAGCTTATCTCGAGAGCTTTCCAAAACATAATAAAACATTTTTTCATTAAGTATTTTTTTAATTATAAAGGTTTGAAATTAACAATTTGTTAAGTGGCGTGTGATTCCGGCCAGTTAAGGCAAGAGTGGCGTGTGGGTCCGGCCAGTTAAGGCAAGAGTGATGTGTGGGTCCGGCCAGTTAAGGCGAATTTCATTGGTCAACTTGGGTAAAATATTCAATTGTATCAAACAATTCACAACAAATGTTCAAATTGTTGCCCTTCAACAGCTTGGCAATGTGCCAATCTGTTATAAACAGCTGAAACTGCATTCCGGTACGTTTCCGGCGGTATTAGTTCTATCTCTCGAGTTATTCTCTTTCTTAAATCATCTAAATTTTGAGGCTTGGTGGCATACACTTTACTTTTCAAGTAACCCCACAAAAAAAGTCAAGTGGGATCAAGTCCGGAGACCGAGGTGGCCACTCAATATGACCCCTTCGCCCTATCCACCTGTCCTGAAAGACCTCATTCAAATATTGACGGACAGTGACACCATAATGAGGTGGAGCTCCATCCTGTTGGAAATAAATTTCATCCATATTTCCACCAGCTATGTCTCGAATAGCTGGAACAATTTGTTCGCGAAGCATGACTGTGAATACCTGTGCTGTCAAATTGCCTTCAATGAAGAAAGGGCCAACTGGTCTACCATCAAGAATACCAGCCCATACGTTAACTTTTTGTGGATATTGGGTATAATTGTCTCTTTTCCAGTGAGGATTAACGTCACTCCAGTACCTACAATTTTGTCTATTTACATTTCCAGTCATTTCAAATGTTGCCTTATCAGAGAAAACAATATTATTAAGTAATAGAGGATCGTCGACAATCATCTCCATCATAAGATCACAAAATTCGATGCGTCTATCAAAATTGTCTTCGGACAACTCTTGGCACAAATGGAGTTTGTATGGATGCCATTTATTCAATTTCAAAATTTTACTGACAGATGCATGACCGATTTCGTGTTCTTGTGCAACGCGATTGATGGAAATATGGGGATTTTCAACGAAAGACTGTAAAACATCTAATGCCTTATCATTATTTGTTGCTGTTTTACGTCTACCAGATCTTGAGTGACTTTTAACGTTACCAATGTCCTTGAAACGTTGAATAGTACGAATTACAGTACTTTTAGAGATCCTATTATTTTCATTCCGAAAATTTTCATTAAATAATCGCGTTACTGTTTTATACCCTCTTTGTTGATCTCCCCATCCTCGCATCATTAACAGTGTTATTTGATCTTTTTCAGAAAGCTCCGCCATTCTTAATTATAGCAAAGAAGAATTAATCAGGTAAGTGATAGGAAATTGATCTAAATAATCAAGTAGAGGAAAAAACTAATTATTAAGTGTTGGTCCATCTATTGATTTGTTTATTTCAACCAGCACTAGCAAAAAGCTCGTTGAGCAACTGAAAATCTAATGGATCAATTAATAATATTTACGAAAAATTTCTGGGCTATTGGAAACAAAAGTGAAGATGTTTGAGAAAATCAATTGAAGCGCAATGGCTTCTTTTGTTACAGAAAAAATTTTTGGGGCTTTGTTTTCGTCCACGAAATAGCTGCTGCTCGCTAAGAAGAAGACAGCACTGCATCAAAGATTAATATCAGTGATCCGTATTGTTTGCTCAAAAGCTCGTACATTGGTGCCTGCGAGAGTGAGAGAATAAAGATCTGCCCCGCCGACGCTTTCGGGCAGATTCCCGCTAACGCTTTCGGACATCATGCATTCGAGCAACTTCTCGCGATCACCTTCGGGCAGTTTTCCGCCGTAGCCTACTAGCATAACCGCTTGAAACCGTATAACTTTGCTATTGGACGTTTTTCCAAAATGCATTCTTACTGAAAATATTAGGGGGATCCGACACTTTTTGATTAATGTATTTTCTTTAAACCAATTAATTGGTCTCATTATTCCGCGCACAAAAGTATTAAGGTTATGATTACTGAAAACTAAATAATATTTTACAAGATATTTTACATTTTGTGTCAAAAAATTGTTAACTTCAAATTTTTATAACTGAAAAGCACTTAATGAAAAAATGTTTTATTATAGTGTTTGGGAATGCTCTCGAGATAAGCTATAAAAATATGCAATAAAATGTAGGGGGTTCTATTTAAAAAAATAATGTTGACCTTGAAATGACCTTAAAGGACATGGTCAAGATCAAAGTCAAGGCAATTATTTTACTCCTCGCTTGAAACCATACAACTTTGCTATTGAACATTTTCTCCAAAATGCATTCTAACTGAAGATATTAGGGGGGTCGGATACTTTTCGATGACCCTGTATATATTATTGTCTTACATGCCCGTCTGAGGCGTCTTTTCGCTGCGTGTCGCGGAACAATGGAATTAGGCGCGAAATTAAGATAACAGAACGGCGTATATATTAAAAGTGCAACTAATATAACGTGAGAATGAACATAACTATGCTAAATACAAGAGACGAGCTTATATGTATAACGAAGGCGTAACATTAAACAAGAACCTAATAAAAAAGAAGGATAAATCTGAATCATGAGTCCAGTGAACTGAACATAACGCAAAGATAAATTTTGTAGCTTATATTTATTACCTATTGAAAAGTGTTTCTTTTGATTATATTTAATTATAATATTGTATTTCTTTATAGTGAAATCGTTGGTTACATTTATAACATAGAACCAATGAGTACATCGAAAAACATATATCCTTAAGATTTTATTTAAATAATAAATTTGGGAAACGTGTGCAAATAGTTGCTTGAAATGAAGATATTGATCATATTACACACAATATATTACTTAATAACATAAGCAAAATTATTTGTTTTTAAATATACACTATCGTTTTTTTATAATCTTTACAATTTTTTAGTTGCTGAATAAGTAGAATGTTTGAAAGCAATGCATAAGACAACATTAAGATATATCTTTAACGAATTCTTTAAAAAATATTTTTAAGATATACGTAATGCGGGGTCTATAATAGAAGTCGCAGCAGTCGTAGGGTCTTAAGTCGTAGAAAATTGACCAATCATAGTCGATTATTCTTCTCATATTCTACTGTGATTGGTTAATTTTCTACGACTTAAGACTCTACGACTGCTACGACTTCTATTGTAGACCCCGCTTAAGATAATAAGTGGCTTAAAATTATAAAAGGAGCTAATAAGGAGCATACAACCACAACGCCAGTTATAAGTAGCACAAATATATTCAATTTAAATCAAGTAAACGTATCGGGCACTATCTGACCATCATCAGTATAATCAAGTTTCATATTAAACAATATATAAATTATCAAACAGAAATTGTACTTGTTAAAAAATTATCGTTCGCAAAAAATTATTAAAAATACGACGCTCGATAGTAAGAAATCGATCCAGTCCAAACTCAACAAGAATTTTTCAGAAGCAGTTGAACATCAATGTCAATTTGTTATAATATAGAAGATATTTCCATTTAAATATGCGATTGCCAGATGCTATATATCCAAATATTAATTGTAACCAAACCAAAAACAGAAACAGAACAAGAAATTTTTTAGAACTATAATATGTTTAATATAAATTTAATTCTTAATCTATATCTCGTATTAACGATTTTATTAACTCACCACATATTTGCTAACATATGTATTCAACCAAATTGTCACAGATTCATCTTCCACACAAATTTATAGCGTCGAACAAATTATACATTTAACTTTAAGAGACTATAATTTTCATATAAATTATCGTTATAATGAGAACAACATTATCAAGCCAAGTACATTGTGACCGCTTATCAGTGTACAGGTAGTATTTATATTTCATTTTTAGACAAAGAGAGTAGAGTTCTGGAAAGAGTCAAACATTATTATGAGAGAGGAGGGCATTTACTAATGATAGGAACATATACCTCAGGAAACCGTTCCGTGTCACTCTGCTTATTTAAACATTTTCTTTGTTTTTTTATGTGAATCATCTCTGAGATCATTCTTTTATAGTAAGGTTGTTCAGAATCAACTATATTGGTATTATTCTAATCTATTTCGTGATTGAAATCTAATATATGCTTCGAAATGACCGACAAATTATACGATGGTTTTTTATAGTCGCTTTTATGTTCTTTTATTCTAGTTTTAAGCTTGCGTTTAGTTTGTCCAATATATGTAAATTCGCAATCTTGACAACTTATTTAATATACTACATTTGATTGGTCTTCTTTTTTAATTATGTCTTTACCTGTTTTTATAACAGAACTTAAATTATTTATAGGTCTATGAGCAATATTAAAATTAAATTTATTTGTAATAGATATGAACTTTTCAGAAGTTTTTTGAAAATACGGAATGGTGAAATATTTATTCGAAGTATTAGTTGAATCTAGTAAAATAAAGTCTGCCAGGAGTTATTGCATATTATATATATAATAAACACAAGTAATATATTTCATTCCTTCCGCAAATTATCTAATTATTATTATGTATGATTTACGAAATTCATTTTCAGGTATTATTGAAAATTCAGGTATTATTGAAAATGGTTGGACTCGTCGACTTTACCTCAACTGACTAGACTACTAAAAACTTTATTTTTGAAAGCTGGAC
>NW_017299389.1:91429-91814 GCF_001594075.2 Trachymyrmex cornetzi
GCGTTTGCTGTTTAGTGGAATTGACCACTTACGGTTGACACTTATGGTTGATTCGGCTTAATCGGGTTGACGAAACCGGTCCTTTGTATACAGGGTGATTCAGAAAAACCCCGTGTCCTTGCACAGACGTATTCCTGGCTGAATTCTAAGATGATTTTCTTTACGAAAATTTTATCAGACACTTACTTTTTAAACTACTAAAGGATAAAGTTAGCGAATCACAGATCGCGTATAGAAGGTAAGCAGGGGCGGCGCCCTCACCGTCTGACGCGAGCAACCACAAAGGGCACTCGTTGTAATCAGCTGCCTGAGGACACAAAGTTATTCTGTCTCACATAATAAACGCCCACACACGCGCTCACTCTCTCCCCCCCCCCTCTCTCCC
>NW_017299389.1:91915-92507 GCF_001594075.2 Trachymyrmex cornetzi
TTACCTCGCAGAAATTCGCTGTCTTCATACCGTCGTTACTTGAAGGATAAATTTCGTCCGAGTTGAAATTTTGTTTATACTTTGAATCACAGTTTTAGGACGTATGTAAACTCTAAAGATTTATAATTAGAACGTATGTAGACTCTATATTTATAATAGGTTCTAATCTAATGAATTGAGTTCTTACGTTGAGCCTGTAAATGGCAGTTATTGGAAAATTTATTATTTTTAGGTTCAAAAGAAGTTTTCTGAATAGAAGCTGTAGATTAAGTAATATTAAAAGAGGTCCTATTTGACTGTTTAAGTATCAAAACAAGTTTATAAGGTTTAATTGAAGTTGGAACAGTTTCAAAGTAAGATTAAATGTTCGACTCGCGTCACGACCGTGAAAAAACAATACGAAGACACTTCACGTTCCCGTGTAACAAATTTCAATATAACAGGATTTGTTTTTCTTTTAAAAATAAGGTAATTATTCAGAATACCTCCCTCACCTCCGATTTCGATAAAATTAGGCTCATTCGACAAATAGACAGTGTCCGCTTGGAATATTTGTAACCCATGTAGACAGTGGGATGTATAGACAGTAATG
>NW_017299389.1:93275-99041 GCF_001594075.2 Trachymyrmex cornetzi
TTCTGCCAGATTCTTTCGTTTCATGCAAAAACGCGTCGAATGAGCCTAATTTTATCGAAATCGGAGGTGAGGGAGGTATTCTGAATAATTACCAAAAATAATATCTTAATAAAAAAAACTGTAACACTTTCATCACTGATTTACTCGCGCACTTGGTCGATACCCGGTCGATCCCACAAGAATGATTTACGAAGAACGATTTACGAATTATTCTATCGGTTTATTATTATTAATTAGTACCGATTAATTATTTAATTCGAAATCATTAGAAATAAGAAACGCGTTATACACAACACACACACACACACGCACGTACACAACCCGACGTGATACGACGCGAAGCCTGAGCTTGACGAGCTCGACGACAACAATCAAGCAGGTTAGGTTTTACGGACAGAATTAAGAGTAACATAATAGAAATCTGATTTATCGGCCGCTTGTAATTGTTGATAAGTCACTCTGCGACTAGAGGCTATATTGGTTATAGCATGCTACAAAAGCAGGCGTTATTGGTTCATTTGACATTACGAATATGTGCATCGAGATTATTTACGCGCTGAATCATAAGGTTCGTTCGCGTCGTAGCATGTTCCAGCATGCTCCAACGTGCACCAGCATGCTGTTACCATAACTCCTATTCTCTTTAACGAGCCCGTTAGAACAAATATTGCGATTCAGCGCGTAAATAATCTCGAAACACACATTCGTAATGTCGAATGAACCAATAATGCCCACTTGCAGCCAATATCAGATTGTCAATCGTATCAATTATCATAATTACTTTTGGCAATGTTTACTAATATTGAATAATCTAGAATTATTCAACTTTGAAATTAAATTTAATATTAATTCAAAAATTAAATTTTATATTTTTAAATTTAATTATTTGCGAACTAAAAGAATATTTCTCGAAATGAAATATTTGGTTGCCCTGAAAAGGGCAGATTAATTATTAATTGCAATTTTTGGACATCTCGATCTTCTTTTTCATAATAAATGCTCGAAATGTTCACCGTCCATTGTGACGCAAGCTCTCATCCGTCTCAATAAATTTGCCTGCACTCTTTCCATAACGTCGTTGTCGATGGACCAAACAGCATCGTGAAGCTTGTTATTTAGTTCTTCCACGTCCTCGGGAAGCTGTCTATAAATTTTTTCCTTGCAGTATCCCCACAAGAAAAAATCCAATGGGTTGAGGTCCGGGGATCTTGTTGGCCAGCGTATCGGACCATACCGGCCCATCCAACGTGCGGGAAATTGCTGGTTTAAAAAATCGGTAACAATTCTGGCCTTGTGAGGACCAGCGCCGTCTTGTTGAAATATTATTTTATTTCGATCCAAGAGTGGCACGTCTTCCAGAAAATCAGGTAGATTTTCTGTTAGAAATTGCACATATGATGCGCCATTTAGCCTTTCTGGGAGGATTACTGGGCCCAATATTTTTTTTCCCATAATTCCGGCCCAGACGTTCAATTTCCAACGAATTTGAACATTTCTGAGCCGCGTCGCTCGCGGATTCTCGTCGTCCCATACGTGCATATTATGCGAATTCAGAACTCCTTTCGTGTAAACAGCGATTCATCGCTAAATATTACATGAAAAGGAAATTCTGGATCTTCGTCAGCTCTTCTGAGGAAATCCTCGCAAAACATTTACCTCCGAGGATAGTTTTCTTCTCATAGATGTTGCACGCTAGTGTAATGGTAGGCGTGCAATTTTTCTTCTTTCAAAATTCGTTGTACGGTCGAATATCCGTGCTGTCGAGCAATGTCTCAAATACTGGTTTCCGGTTCTTGCTCAATGGTAAGAAGAACTGTTTCCGTATTTCGTACGTTTCTTGCGTAACGCTGCCTACCGGCGTCCTTCTTCTTTGGCAGGACGCTTCCGGTTTCGTACAATCTTTCCGCTGCTTCGAGTATAACGCTGGCATGTGGATGTCTTGCTCTGTTCGGATACAGCTCGACGTATCTTCTTGCAGCAATGTATTGTTGTCCATGACACTCACCGAGTGCCATGAGCATATCATAATATTCTTCGATACTATACGCTGCCATTTCTTGATCCTTTGCCATTTCTACGATGCTCGAGGGATTATTGATTTTCGGATCGATCGGTCCTCCGTATTTATTCGACCTTCGCGGGGGGGTCGCGCCATCCCACCCCGTCCCCCGCGACAAATCCGCGACGCGGTGCATGAATTTTTCGATGTCCGAAAATTGCAATTAATAATTAATCTGCCCTTTTCAGGGCAACCAAATATTTCATTTCGAGGAATATTCTTTTAGTTCGCAAATAATTAAACTTAAAAATATAAAATTTAATTTTTGAATTAATATTAAATTTAATTTCAAAGTTGAATAATTCTAGATTATTCAATATTAGTGAACATTGCCAAAAGTAATTATGATAATTGATACGATTGACAATCTGATATTGGCTACAAGTGGGCATTATTGGTTTATTCGACATTACGAATGTGTGCTTCGAGATTATTTACGCGCTGAATCGCAATATTTGTTCTAACGGGCTCGTTAAAGAGAATAGGAGTTATGGTAACAGCATGCTGGTGCACGTTGGAGCATGCTGGAACATGCTACGACGCGAACGAACCTTATGATTCAGCGCGTAAATAATCTCGATGCACATATTCGTAATGTCAAATGAACCAATAATGTCTGCTTTTGTAGCATGCTATAACCAATGTAGCCTCTAGTCGCAGCCTGACTTATCAACAATTACAAGCGGCCGATAAATCAGATTTCTATTATGTTACTCTTAATTCTGTCCGTAAAACCTAACCTGCTTGATTGTTGTCGTCGAGCTCGTCAAGCTCAGGCTTCGCGTCGTATCACGTCGGGTTGTGTACGTGCGTGTGTGTGTGTGTGTTGTGTATAACGCGTTTCTTATTTCTAATGATTTCGAATTAAATAATTAATCGGTACTAATTAATAATAATAAACCGATAGAATAATTAGTAAATCGTTCTTTGTAAATCATTCTTGTGGGATCGACCGGGTATCGACCAAGTGCGCGAGTAAATCAGTGATGAAAGTGTTACAGTTTTTTTTATTCAGATATTATTTTTAAAAGAAAAACAAACCCTGTTATATTGAAATTTGTTACACGGGAACGTGAAGTGTCTTCGTATTGTTTTTTCACGGTCGTGACGCGAGTCGAACATTTAATCTTACTTTGAAACTCTTCCAACTTCAATTAAACCTTATAAACTTGTTTTGATACTTAAACAGTCAAATAGGACCTCTTTTAATATTACTTAATCTACAGCTTCTATTCAGAAAACTTCTTTTGAACCTAAAAATAATAAATTTTCCAATAACTGCCATTTACAGGCTCAACGTAAGAACTCAATTCATTAGATTAGAACCTATTATAAATCTAGAGTCTACATACGTCCTAATTATAAATCTTTAGAGTTTACATACGTCCTACAACTATGATTCAAAGTATAAACAAAATTTCAACTCGGACGAAGTTTATCCTTCAAGTAACGACGGTACGAAGACAGCGAATTTCTGCGAGGTAATTGTGACAGAGAGAGAGAGAGAGAGAGAGAGAGAGAGAGAGAGAGAGAGAGAGAGAGAGAGCGCGTGTGTGGGCGTTTATTATGTGAGACAGAATAACTCTATGTCCTTAGACAGCTGATTACGAGTGATCTTTGTTGCTCGCGTCAGACGGTGAGTACGCTCGGGCGCGGCCCCTGCTTACCTTCTATACCCGATCTGTGATTCGCTAACTTTATCCTTTAATAGCTTAAAAAGTAAGCGTCTGATAAAATTTTCGTAAAGGAAATATCATCTTAGAATTCAGCCAGGAATACGTCTGTGTAAGGACACGGAGTTTTTCTGAATCACCCTGTATACAAAGGACCGGTTTCATCAACCCGATTAAGCGGAATCAACCATAAGTGTCAACCGTAAGTGGTCAATTCCACTAAACAGCAAACGCTATTAGTCAGCCATGGCGAATTAGGCAATTGGCGTTGGTGAAACCGGCCCAAATAATTTTTACGAAAAGCACGCACGCTTAACGCTATTTTTACCTTTTTTTAAAAAGGTTAGCTTGTATAAATAACAAGAAACTGTACCATTTGTTAATAATTACAGTAATATGAATATAACCAACAGTAAGTCTGTATTCTTATTATCTTCATGATATACTTCAATCTCTGCGTTCCTACTTAATTAAGTGTGATGAAAATAATAATCTTCTGTCTATAACTAATTCCAAACTGGTCCAGCTTTCAAAAATAAAGTTTTTAGTATTCTAGTCAGTTGAGTCTAAAGTCGACGAGTCCAACCATTTTCAATAATACCTGAAAATGAATTTCGTAAATCATACATAATAATAATTAGATAATTTGCGGAAGGAATGGAATATATTACTTTTCTTTATTACATATAATATGCAATAACTCCTGGCAGACTTGGGAAATGTTCGTTGCAGATAAACAGAACCATACGTGAACGAATTTGTCAAAGTTCCAAATTTTGAATAATACCTAAAAATTAATTTCGTAAAAAAGGCCTCATACATAATAATAATTAGATAATAATATTACTTCTAATACTTCAGAATGGATATGGAATAGCTCCTGACAAACGGAGGCATAATCGATCGTGTACCTGTACAAAGTTTCCTGTAGTTAACAAAAAATAGAGGTAAATAAATTAGCTAAACATTCCAGAACTTTAATTCTCCATTTTACATTAGTACTTTTGGATTGTAACATTGTTATTAATTGTGCCACACAGGGCTACCTTCATCATTTTATGTAACCTACACATACATACCCCAAAAATCAGGTAATATTTTATGACTATCTTTCGCCAACGCGCGCGGGCACTATTATAATTATGTACAAGCACATCTAAGAATAATAGAGAATCTTCTTTCATACGTGGATCGATATGTGTCATTGCATAGCTCAGAGTTTGTATCACAGTTGAAAAATTCTGGAAATACATTACAAGTTACATAATAATGTACGTACAAGATCGAATTATGACGCACTTAACAATTAGGTTTATGCAAGACATCAACATTCGGTAATTGTTAAATTTAGCCTCCTCACCTCCTCGAGGTTGATAAAATAAAATAGATTCATTCGACGTAGTTTTGCGTTACATAAAAAATGTGTTGCTTTGCCCCGCGAACCGAGTTATTAATTGATATTGTTATTAATTAAAGTTCATAGATATCCAGATTAGGAAATCTGTTGCATCGATGGCGTAGATTAAACAAATTTTATGCTTTACCGACAAATATTTAACCAAAACATACTCTGCTGTAAAAATAACATATACTCTGCTGTTCAAATAAAAGCAAAGAATATGATTTTAAAGCAGAGAATTTGTGTAATTGAAGCAGAAAATAATCCATTCTAATTTCAATTACATGTTCTCATGTCCTTCTGTGCCATCGATATGACGGATTTCCTAACCTGAATAGTGATCGACTTTAACGATTAATATATCTCAGTCCACGGGGTAAAGCGCTACATTTTTTTTGCCAGATTCGTTTATTTCGTGCAAAAACGTGTCGAGCAAGTCTAATTTGTGTATATAGAAGCAGAAAATCACTTACGTGTTCCTTTATGCCAACGATGTGACAGATTTTCTAACCTAATCATCAGCCACAGAAAACAGACACATGTGTGATGTGATCATGCACATTGACAGCGCCACATTTGCCTCTTGCGCCAAAAATTCCAAAAGGACATTACCCCCACTACTTCATAGCGGCGAC
>NW_017299389.1:99104-101485 GCF_001594075.2 Trachymyrmex cornetzi
CGCAACGTCGCAACATCTCCGCTCGTAGAGCACGTAGAGAAAAAATAAAAACACTTTTATTATATATCCCGAGCGGTTGCAATCGATTAAACATACTTAGAACTTGATCGGTTCAGCCCTTATTGAGATCCGATAATCTCGATCTGCCGCAACTCGCCGGCTCGTGTAAAGTAGCCACAGTAGTGGCGCTGCGCGTAGCTTACCATCGAGACACTACTAGGGATGTTTGATACTTTCGGTTGCATCGATATTTTACATCGATATGCATCGTAGACCACAGTTTCGATACCTTAAAATACCGAGCATGAAAGTATCGATATTTCAGTATCGATACGCCGATGTCACTGTGTAAAAAAAACAATTTTTTGCAAAATAGCGCGATAGAAATCATCTTTGAGGTTATTCCGATCTTTTTATTTAAAAATCATTTTCTTTCACCAAAAGGGCGATTTTCAAACAATTTTTAATATATTGAGATGTCTATCTCCCATCTCTATATAATTTTCTCGTTCTGATTAATGCAACGTAACGCAAGGTAATTCCTGGTTTATACTTTTGGTCCTAACACTAAAATCTTAAAATTCAACCAATGGTTCATTGGTTACCGCATCTCATTTCGCCGCGCGACAAGCGTTTCCTTCGCGTCCAGTGTGCAAGAGCCATTACATTGGCCGGTATTCATAGCAAAACAATATTATTTTAACGACTCGTCTCGAAAAAGTTCCACATTACTCGGTAACTCGAACCTCGAAACTCAAAATCGACATTTTCAAGATGCCAATTCAAATTAATAGCATCAAAAATATCGACGTGTCGATACGTACGAAAAGTACCGATATGTTGAAATTATCGAAACGAAAGTATCGATGAAAAATATCGGATTTCGGACTGAAAAATATCGATACTGAAAATATCGATAAAGTATCATGCATCCCTAGACACTACCAGTGTTTCCAGACATATTAACATAATTGCATAGTTAACGCAATTTCCAAAAGATGATTCCAAACAATTTAGCTCGTTCTTCTTTATCCAAATGCCAAATTAACTATATAAAGTATAGCCAAATGATTATCAAAAATGAATATTAAAAAGGGCATAGAACCAATATTTTAACAAATAATTATAATTAGAATAATAACATTAAATACATAAATACATACGTTTCGACTCCGATCGGGTCATTTTCAATGCAAAAAACAAAATTTTAACTTAAACATCCGGTAATAATAAAAATCCTTAAATTAAATAATAAATATAAAAACAACATAACATAAAGTCGCTGACATAATATAAATACATAAAAAATTAATTAATTAATTGTAACATTTCATAATGAGTAAATAATACAATGTATTGAATAGCTATTGCAAAAAAGTCAAACTCGGAAGAAAAGAGTAAGTAATTATCATAATATCTTAATTTTGTAAGAATATTCGTGTCGTTCGAAGTCAAATAAGTAGTCCCATTGAAAATAAAATTAAGTTGCAATAACGAACATCTATAGAAAAAATATGTAATATGTAACACAAAATTAAACAAATTATCAAAAAATTATTATACAATGTTAGATGAATATAAAAGTAACGGAAAATTATTTTACCTTATCAGAAGAAAAAAATTAAAAAAGGAGTTATGACCTATTGAAACTATACTAAATATGCAAACACGCGAATATCTCTAGGAACAATTTTAAAAAATATAAAACAAAATTCAAAAGGTGTAATAGAAATTCGTTATAAAATGTCAAATAAATATAAAAATAAAAATCAGTTAAAACAGAAGTAATTTACCTTCTCAGATGACAATGGAAACTAAATAAATTTATAAAATTCCACATGTATATCAACTTAAATATAATTAAAACTATTTTGCACTTGTGAAAGCAACCGCTCTCGAGCACGTCAGACAACATAATGTACCGGCAGAAAGTCGAGAGAGGACAAGAACAGTGGAAAATTAAGAACTGGAAAGGGAACTAATCATGTTAGTATACGAATCTGGCAATGACTCCGTATCATTTTGTCTGTTTATACCGTGTGTTTGTTTCTTAATATAGACTATTTCAGAAATTAGTCGTTTTCTGTAGGAAGGTTCTATGTCCAAAATCCTCACATTGTTCCACTTGAAATCATGATTCGTTTCAATTCTATGATTAGTAATAACTGATGGAGATTTTGAACCTTTAATAATGTTTGAGACATGCTCCTTTACTCTAGTTCTCAATTGTCTCTTCGTCTGGCCAACATAGCTAACATCACAATTTTCACAAGATATTTTATAAACTACATTCTGATTGTGTGTATGATCTAATTTATCTTTGCCTCTTTTAATGTAGTATTTAAGTGTGTTAGGGATAGTGTAAGCCAGTTTACAATCTA
>NW_017299389.1:101645-103376 GCF_001594075.2 Trachymyrmex cornetzi
GAAAATGACCCGATCGGAGTCGAAACGTATGTATTTATGTATTTAATGTTATTATTCTAATTATAATTATTTGTTAAAATATTGGTTCTATGCCCTTTTTAATATTCATTTGT
Organism: Trachymyrmex cornetzi; assembly: GCF_001594075.2. Classification (NCBI taxonomy): domain Eukaryota; kingdom Metazoa; phylum Arthropoda; class Insecta; order Hymenoptera; family Formicidae; genus Trachymyrmex; species Trachymyrmex cornetzi. The sequence goes on from NW_017299389.1 coordinate 101,759, forward strand.
TTTATACATATTGAACCTTATTATTATATTATTATCAAAAATATTAACTTATACAATGATAAAATAATAACTTACAAAAATTAAAATAGAGTCAAATATATTGCGTCTAAAATTAGAAATTAACTTATACAATAATAATATAAAAACCTACATAAAATAAACCGGAGTCAAGTACATTGCGTCAAAAGTAGAATCACATCGCTCATCAAATTGTCAGATTTACTATGTAGTCATTCAAAAGAAAAAACGAAAAAAATAAACAATTAGAGAATTATTAAAATAATTAATCTGAATTTTAATTTTATTAAGTTACATGTAAACATTTCTTACGACTCGACGTAAAGGTCTTGTGGTGTTGACAGTTAAAGATGAAATGAGAGTCAAAATAATAAAGTCATGTAGTTATTGAAATGAAAATAAAAATAAAAAGTAAGAACAAAGGAAGAAACAACGTCATTCCGCAAACAATTCCAAATATAGTTGGTCTAGAGTATACGTATCATTCTGTAAATTTAAACTCTGTTTCTGTTGCTTTATATGAATCATTTCCGAAATCAATCTTTTATTGAGCACCATTTCCTCGTCTAATATCTTTACATTTTCCGAATCAAAATCATGCTGATGACTGACTCTGTGTTCTGTAATTACGGAATATGGTGTAGTGTTCCAATTTATGTGACTTTTATGTTCATTTATGCGATTTTTATATTCATTTATGCGTGTCTTCAAACATCTACCTATTTGGCCCACATATGATGCTTCACAATCTCGCCAATCAATTTTGTATAATGTTATATTTGTTAATGTTTATTGATATTTTATTGATATTGATTGACATTTATGTCATTTATTTTGATTTATTTATGTCATTTATTGTATACAGATCATCATACATTTATAGATGGTGTCAAAGCTGAAAAATCTAAAATGCCTAATTTAAATACTGGCAACATACAATGTAAATTAATTATTTAAAGCTATATAGTTGTAAACAAAGACATAGAGAATGGACTGCGCGATCCGTATCTAAGTAATGTATCAAATGTGGTCGACAATAATGAGAGAGAGGGACCGTGGGAGACTGCCAATCTCCCTCTCATTCTCTCTCCCATTACACCATTGAATGGAAAAAGATAGAAATGGCCGTCTGCCACGGTCCCTCTCTCATTCCTATCGACTATTTTGACACACGGATCGCGCAGTCTATTCTCTATGTCTTTGGTTGTAAATAATTTAGGAATGTACGACCTGGAAAATATAAAACAAAATACATTACTGAATGCTATTGAACGTATGAATATTTACAATGCAATAATGAGTATTTATAAGTAACATTCAAATTAAAGATACAGCCGGTATTAGAATTAATTAAGGTATTCAACTAATGGTTAAAAACTTTTAGGTGTTATTAAAGATCATGACCTTCATTAAATTTGAATATTATTAAATTTAAAATGTTAATATTATAATGTTAAATAAATTTACTATTTTTTCCTTGATTTCATTGTGTTGTATATTAAACTTAACAAAATTACCTTTTTAAAAAAAGGTAAAAAAAAGGCGCCAAGTGTTCATGTACCTTCCATAAAAAACTGTACTTTACATAAACTAAAAAAAA
>NW_017299389.1:106479-120674 GCF_001594075.2 Trachymyrmex cornetzi
AAAAATACTCCCCTAGATATTTTCGTATTGCGTAGGTACTCAAATTAAGTACATTTTCCGTTTTCATATCGATGCGCTAATATATTTGAAACATTTAGTTTATCAGAATTAAATAATTGTTATCTAATAATACTTAAATGAAATAAACATTGTAATGTAGCATTGGCATAGCATGAAACTTTGTCAGTATTTTGAAAACCACGTATAACCCAAGAAGTAGTACTTTGTCGAACTTTTTGATCTGACTGTTGAACGGAAGTTATTATTTTCGGTAATGTCCATGACACATCTTTAATTTTACGATAATTCTTTTGAAATAGTAACAATAATTTGTGCTTCTGGTTTATGTAGTCGTTTAGCCGATTATATTCAATAATTGCTTCTTCACTAGTTATTATTGATAAAGAATCATGATTAATCAAATACGCATTAAGGTTCACTTTCGTTACTAATTTTACTTTAATTTTATTTTAAAATTAGAATTCTATGAAGGCATTGTCAACAGCAGCTTAATGGACAAAACGCTTTATGTATATGTTACACGTATGACTGAAAAAATTTGAAAAGCTGAAATGATCCCTTTTTGAGAAACGATCTCCAGATCTCGGTATCGGCTGCACCAATTTTTTTCGGACTGATCGCAATCGAGAGATACCGACGACGTATAATAAAAGTGTTTTTAGATCTTTAATTGCGGCTGTAATTTCTGAGTAATTTTAATCTAAAGTATATAAAAATTTAAACGGGCCGCTTGACCGCTTAACGTGTGAACGTCATTGCATATATGTTCATGCCGTTACCAATTCGCGAGGCTATAAATCATTCACATTCACACGTATGTATGGTAAATGACAGCTATAAACGAGTGCCATCTACCGTCCAAAATATGAAAAGGAGATGACTTTTGAGGAGACGTATCTTACAGGAAAATTTGACATTTCGGATTTCGCATCATGATATCTCCGTTCGTGGGACACGTAGAGGGAAAATAAACGTTTATTATACAATTCGGACCCAAATTATCGATAGAACTCATATTCAGAATTCCATCGGTCTAGCCTTTATTAAAAAAACCGAGAATTTCGGGTACTCGGATGCCCGCAACTCGCTGACTCGCGTAAATACACTCGTGTCTCGCGCTGCGCACCCACTTGGCGCGAGACACTACCGTGTCTCTTGATAAATTTACTATTTCTTCCTTAATTTTATTGTGTTCTATTTCATTGTGTTGTATCTTCTTTTTATGTAACCAAAGTTTGGTAGCGCGCACGAAGCGTCTGTTATGTTCAAGTGCTAATAAATAAAAAACAATCAATACTTGTAAAAGATAAAACAAATGCTTGTGATATACATTATTTGATGGAAAATATTATATTTATTTAAGTATAATATGTGATTCGAAATTAGTGCCTGATTCGTATTTACCCTAACTCTTTACTGCAGAATTTGGCAAAGGACTTGTGAGATTGGGGTTGCATTCGATTTAGACGTTTTCAGCACTTCTATTCTTATTTTATGTCTAATAAACGAAGAAGACAAAATGATGATTGATGAGTTTAAAGCACGTGAGCGTCGAAACCGAACGCAAACTATATATGGCCATAGCATTGGTGAATTCTGCAATTGCGAATTCTTGCATTTACGAAATACTCATAAGACATTTATAGTTTCCCAAGCAACACAATTATATTTAAAATATATTTAAAATATATTTTAAACGTAATTGTGTTATATTTAATACACATTAAAAATTGTTTAATAAATTATATAAATTTAAAAATGAACATTTAAAATATTTGATACGCTTTTAAAATTATTCGATAAACATTATAAAATCGTTTATAAGATATTTTATATTTACAATAACATTATTAAACGTTTTTTTTACTAGTTTAAAACATAATTTTAGACATTTTATATAAGATATTCGATAATTTAATAAATGTTTAATAAACATAACGTTAATAACGTTTATTTAACGTTATATGATAAAAAAACATTTCTGCTAAATGTTTTTTAAATGTAAATTGTTTGCTTGGGTTACAGTCTACAATATATTTTTTATGTGATTATATTACAATTTGTCAACATTTGAAATTAATAATATTATAGTATCGATAGTTATAAAATATCGATTAATTGTAGGTAAATTTTTTATGTAATTTATCTACCGTTTTAATTAATTGATGACCGTAATTAACTGAAATTGCTTATAATTATTGTCATCATCGATAAAAATTTATATCCTAAATAAAACTCGATCAACTAAGAAAAATGCAATCAAATAAGAGGTAACAATAATAAAAATATATCAAAAATTATAATTTTAAAACTTTTTAAAAACTTCAGTCTAAGGATTCGAACAGCGAAAGTGTTCTTACTGATTGAAATTATTCTAATGAGATTTGACATTTTTATTGTAATCTAACATGAAAATTAGTTTTTTTTCTTTTTTTATGGCGACGAGAATTGTATTCACGAAAAGTGGAACTCATCAAAACTCTGTATTAGTTTTAATGTTAGATACGGTATTGAACGTATCTCTGAGCATACATTGCGTAACTTGTTATTTTCTGCATATGGCAAAGGTGCAAATACAGATGCCTCATGTACAGGGCATATTCCGTAATTACTTATGTGGGTCACACGGGACTGGTTCGTTTAAGATTTTATATTGTGCGCTTTGGTATTTTCATCTCGTTTAATTGAATGCCACACCTTGATCGATGATTTATCTATATTATTGCCTGCAAAAATTTTTCCTCCATTGAACGATATTACTAGAGATTCAAGTTTTATTAAGATATTAATTATAAGCTAATATAAATTGTAATTTAACTTGAAAATATTAACTTGATGTTTTTCTATAATAGTAGAAAATATTCTATACATACTCGTACATTTCTTTGAATACATATATTTCTTTTCTTTCATATATTTCCTGTATATATTGTATAAAAATTATTGTTTTACGTATCTAAAAATTGTTATAATTTAACTTAATTTTGTACTATTTCTATTTATATATCAAAATGTTTTTATTTTATTTATAAGATCTGAAAGATATCGGAATAAAAGTCGTAAATACAAATAAAATTATAGTATTCTTAAAGTATAATATAAGTACGAGTAAAAAATATGAATAAAATGCCAAAGTTAAATTGCAACTTTTATAAAACGTTTATTAGTATAATGTAATACAGATATAAATTATAATAAATATATCAATGTATTTTGTTTCTATTTCTTAGAATGATATTTATTATAGCTTTAATAAGTTATTATAATAATATTTGTTATAGCTTTAATAAGTTTTAGTAATAATATTATAATATAATTTTTTAATAATATTTTTTAAAATAAGTTTCTCAATGTATTTCGTTTCTATTTCTTAAAATAATATTTATTATAACTTTAATAAGTTTTGATAATATTTATTATAGCTTTAATAAGTTTTAATAATAATAATATTGTTTTTCAATATTTTTAAAAATAAGTTTTTCAATATATTTTGTTTCTATTTCTTAAAATGATATTTATTATAGCTATAATAAGTTTTGATAATAATAAGTTTTTTTTAAGTTTTGATGTTACATTTACATCGATCATATGTATCACACATACACGTTTCTAAAGACTATAATTGGTAATGCAAAGGAAAAATGTTAACAAGAGTTGTGCAAGAAATTTGACCATTGCTGTAGTTGCAGCGACATGCGATGTTTCTACAAGAATATTAAAAGTATCGGTCTTGTCAGCTGTTTTTTTTCCTTTCACCCAATTTTAGTACAGTTGACCATGGAAGTTCAATTCGATTTCAGTGTGCAAGCGACTTTCGCGAGATAAACACGATTCTTTCAATCATCCGCCAATATTATAACTTTTTATTAAAAAGTGCCTTTGAAAAAAATTGCGTCAAAACACATATACACATGTAAACATTCCTTATTTGTTAAATGAGAAGAGTATGCACAATCAGAAGTATAATAAAAAATATACCGAGGACTTACGTAATGAGAAAAATGTAAAAGAAACACACAGCGTATGTGAAATTCGTGAAAAACACGTATGGAAAAATTTCTGCGGACACATTACGACAAATTCAGAGCTTTCGAAGATTGCATCTCGGTAAGAGTAAAATGATAACTGAATTAAATGACTGACGGCAATAAGTACGCATTATCGAAATTTGAAATCCGTTATGAGAGTTCGGTGCACCCGAACTATGAACCCGTTCTTCAATATTCTTTAATATCGATACGACAATATAGTACGGAATGCAGAAGAGATGCAATCGTACGGTGGCACCATTGTGTCAAGATGTTAAACTGCTGATTAACATTCACTTCTCGCAACCTTATTTTGTATGACTCGTGTAGCGCTGCCCTGACCGTAAAATCCGTCAAAAGTATCCTCGAACGCTGACGTAGTCGACCATAATGCTATGGAGATCTATATTTTTTTCCGATGCAACTTAAGAGATACCGCAGTTGATGGTTAACATCGCATTACGGAGAACAAGATGCGATTGAGTGCCATATGAATGTCGTGCGTTACGAATAAGTTGCTGAGTTCTGTTTTTGTGTTAATTACAAAAATTTACGATCGAAGATACGTTTGAGTATCTTATATAATTTAAATGTGTTTGAAGATCGTTCGCGAATACATGCTGTAAATATATGTCGAAGATTCAGCTTCGACCGTAATAGGCATTTTAAATTTCTAGTATTGATTGTGTTTCTCATTTAGACCGTAGTCTAAAAATAAAGATATGTCGAAGTATTGAAAATATGGAGCGGTGCATCAAGATTAAAAAGATTACGTTATATCGCGACGAGCATGCAACTGTAATAAATTGATTTAAAAAATTGCAATAAATTCTGCCGATTCAAAAGTACGATTACCGAAAAAGTCATCAGTTACGTATTTAAATTAGTAATCGCATAGTCTTCTAAATCAACTTTACGAGACGAATGCGATTTCATAGAGACCTACTTCAATTTGACTAGATGTCCCAAGCTTTCTAAAGAGAAGAATCAGCAAACTGTTATACAAGAGATTAATAGAATAATGTATTAAAGAGAACTAGGCGCTGTAATATATCCGACAGAAGATTGGCGAAAATTTATTTCTTGCACGATAAGATCAGATTCATGATGTTCTGTCTGACGATCTTGTTTCTGGGACACGTTGGTGGAATTTTACCGCCGGCTATTCTGGAAACGGTTCATCACTTCTTTGCGGGATTCCCACCGCCCAACGATCTAGTACAGGACAAGGACGCGGCGCCCGGGCAACATTACCTATCTTTCGACTTCCTCGTGATTGGAGCCGGATCGGCGGGGTCCGTGCTTGTGAATCGCCTGACCGAGAATCCTGATTGGAATGTCCTGCTGCTCGAGGAGGGCAGGGATGAGATCTTTCTCACAGATATTCCCTTCCTGGCGTCGATCCTTCACGTTACAGATTATGCCCGCGTATACAAAGGCAAGTTGCGACCGCCAGACCCGTATGGTCGCGGTGGGTACTGCCTCTCGATGGTCGACGGCCGTTGCAAGGTAGTGACTGGTAGAGCGGTCGGTGGCACCTCCGTGGTGAACTTCATGATTTACTCAAGGGGTTCGCCGGCGGATTACAACGGTTGGGAGGCGCTCGGAAATCCCGGTTGGAGCTACAAGGACGTACTGCCCTATTTCATCAAGTCCGAGAGGTGCAGGCTGATCGATAGAGACGTGAGGTACGTGATAAATCGTGAGATACTCGCATGAGGATCATGAATTTATTCGATTTCTTGTCGTGAATCTTCTCAATTACGTTAATTCAATTACGTGTAATTTCCGTTATATTATAATGTTCGTGTAATTCAGAAATAATTATGCGTTAAGCATAATATTACACTCTTTCTCATACTTCGTCTTGCACAATTCTTCTCTCATGAGGTATCACGGATACAAAGGATATCTGGATGTCATGACTCCTCCTTACGCCACTCCTTTGAAGGAACGTTTCTTAAAGGCTGGTCAAGAGCTTGGTTACGAACTGATAGATTACAACAGCGATAGATTCATCGGTTTCTCAACCGTGCAAGCAAATTTACGAAATGGTCACAGAGTCAGCGCCAGCAAAGCTTTCCTCAGACCAATTCGCGACAGGACCAACTTTTATCTGTCTAAGCTCTCAACAGTAACGAAAATTATTATTAATACGCAAACAAAAAAAGCCGAGGGCGTCCAATTTGCGAAAGACCATAAAATATATTTTGTCTTCGCTACTAAAGAAATTATACTTTGCGCAGGTAAGCACTTAGAATATCATTAAAAGATATACTTATGGAACAAATGTACGATTTTAAATTCTACATAAAGCTTTACTTTAGCATTATCGAATTTAATAAAATATTTTATAAAATGAATTTTTTTAAAAGAAAATGTAATAAATATATATAAAAAAAAAGATGTAACAGCTTGTAGTAAAACATACATAGGTAACAGCATATATGGAACCAAGATTTTGCTAACGTATTTAAAAATTTAATTAGATGCGAATCTAAAAATTATTTTGTTGTATTAAAGTGATTATGTAGACCGCTTAAATTTATTGAATAATATGATTATGTTTAATAAAACTGATATTAGCGAAAGCTGTTAATATAAAATGTTTTCGTAAATAGTGTGCGTGTTTGTGTGTGTAATCGGGAAGTTGTAGGAACTATATATAAATAGTAGTTACTTTATAATAAATGAACAACGAATTAAACATTATTCCGTGAAAAAATTTTTCTTAGCACACAGTGCAAAACGAATATATGTGACTTGTAAAGTAAACATAATAAAAAAAACCTGTTTGGAAGATTGCATGATTCAATGATACATAGATATACTGAAAAATCTCGGTAATCTCGGTATGTATATATAAATTCACACCGAATTATTTAAACATAAAAAGATCCAATTTAATCGATTAAGGTTCATTTCTTTGTTATGTATTCACATGACTGTCTTAAAGATATTTTGTTTAATATTGAAAGATCTCGATATGAATGATTATTTCCGTGATAGAAAGGACTCCGCACAAAACATACGGAAAATAGGTTCTGATTTGATTGAATTTGTAATATGTTATAGTTTTAATCGTCCTGATCAAAAGTCTCCATGAGCACGAAGTAAAAAAATGGAAAATTTTTTGAGTTATTGTACATCAAATTCTGCCAAAACAGCTAATTCCATATACTTACCTGAAAGTACATTTTCGTACGTATTACTGACTGTGCATGTGTGGGTGTGTGCGTGTGTGTGCGTGCGCGCGCGCGCGCGTACATACAGGGTGTCCCATTTTAAAAGATCCACTGAAATATCACAACAAACACTGCGTTAAATCAAAAAATGTTTCAGACTTTTCTTTCACTTCGAGGGAATCACAAGATGGTATCATTAGTTTAATCTTTGTTTGGTTGCGTTGTGAAGGTCAGGGCAAGATCACTTTGAATTTTTTAAATGGAACACCCATTTTTCATTATATATTTTTATAGCTTACCTCGAAAGCCTTTCAAAATACTATAATAAACTATTTTTTCATTAAATATTTTTCGAGTTATAAAGTTTGAAAGTTACAGTTCCGTCGGCATTAGCATTACGCAAGATGTACCATGATCTTGCCCTGACCATGATACACCTTATCAGTGATTTTGCCCTGACTTTCACAACGCAACCAAATAAAGATCAAACTAATGATACCATCTCATGACTTTCTCGAAGTGAAAGAAAAGTCTGAAACATTTTTCGGTTTATCGCAGTGTTTGCGACATATTTAAGTGGATCCTTTAAAATGGGACACCCTGTATGTACACGCACACACGCACGCGCGCGCGCGCGCGCGCGCGCACACGCACACACGTACATACACACACAGTCAGTAATAGATACGAAAATGTACCTTCAGGTAAGCATACGGAATTAGTCGTTTTGGCAGAGTTTGATGTATAATAACTAAAAAATTGTTCATTTTTTTACTTCGTGCCCATGGAGACTTTTGATCAGGACAATCAGAACTATCACATTACAAATTCAGCCAAATTAGCCAGGATTCTTTCCATACGTTTTGTGCGGGAACCTTTCTAGAATTCTTCGAAGGCACAGTTACGATCATTAATACCAGAAAATGTAATTAATAATTTTCAAAAGCGCCTCGATTATCATAAAATTTAAATCTTATTATTATTTTTATATTTATTACTATTATTTTTAAAAACATTAATTTTTTTTTAAATACTACAAGACATCATTGTCAATCAGTCAGAATTGTTGGCTCGTTTTTATTATAATATTTATTTTTTACAAATTTATGTATATATGACCTTTTTTACTATATGCTAATGAAAAGAATAGGTTTCTTTTACAGTAGAACGTTTCATTAATTTTATTCCGTCAAATTATATTAAATAACAACTCTTTAATTTCAATAATTTCCTGGTTGTAATTTCCTGTAAATTAACACAAAAATATTTTCGAATTATGAACGCTTTTTGGAAAAGACGATATGTTCGAAAATGGAAGTTTACTTTATTTTTTTTAAACAGAAATGCAAAATTGTTTTAGTTCAGCTCATTATTTGTAATCTTTTTAAATCGAGAATTTCATCATATATTTCCGATTGCACAGGTACTTTGGGTTCACCACAGTTACTGATGCTCTCCGGAATAGGTCCAAAAAATCATTTGACTTCATTGGGCATCGATGTAATCGAGGATCTTCCGGTGGGATTTAATTTACAAGATCATGTGAGCATGTCAGCTTTAACGTTTTTAGTCAACGAGAGCGTGACTATTGTCGAGCCACGTTTGGGTTCGAATCCAATTAATTTTGTGAAGTACCTGACAGAGGGAAATGGTCCTTTGACTATACCCGGAGGCGCCGAAGCGTTGGCTTTTGTTAACACCAAAACTAATAATTACATGAAAAAAACAGAAATGGAAAAATCCAAATTCAACTACATTCAGCGTGTAAATACACACAAGTACGACAAGCAATATAGTAAGTGTTTGCCATCACACAAGTTAAAATTTCTTAAACAAACGAATCAAAATGATTAATTTTTTTTTAAATAAAAAGTCAAAAGACGTTTACTATTTTTTAAATATAAATTAATTATCTTTATAGTACACAAAAAAAACTTAAGAATTTATAATGATAATAAGATACAGACAGTATTTTATATATTTATCAAACAATAGGGAGTTTGCATAAAAAAAATAATACATTTTTTAAACCAATAACTCAATCAATTGGGCTCTTGAAATAATTAATTAAAATACATAAAACTAAATAACGGGCAATTATTAAGAGCCTAAAAAAAAACGCAGTAATTCGTGCGGTACTAATATACATATAATTGAAAAATTATCTATTACATGAACGTTTCGGCTGTGTTCAAGTCATCCTCAGCATTTTACAGTTCATAATCCTAACAGGAAGACGATCCAAAATTCAGACCATGGAGTGCAGTAAGCAAATCTCACGGATTACCTTATCCGGAGAGTGTGTGTAACCCTCAATTAGTTGATTAACTGAATGAAACTAAATCAAACACAAAATCGTTAGAGACATACATTGGAAAACCATAAATTGTATGGAGATCTACTTACTGTACACCATAACTGCACAAAAATATATATTCCATAAATTCAGTTGACAAGAAAGAAATATTGAATAAGTTACAAGACGACATAACGTTCGCAGTGTCAATCGTAAAGTCAACTGTGAAATCGACATTAAGAAATACAAAAATAAAAATAAAAATACAAGAAAGGAAACAATAATTGTCGTAAGTCATCGAATTGAAACATATTGTAGATAACTACTTCAGAATATTTAAACCAATCAGAATTTTTTGATTATGTTCGTATAAGCATGGTGCAAGAACTCCGTGTCAGATTTCAAATTTAAACCATTGTCTTGCATTTTGATATTCAGCATTTCCGATACTAACCTTTTACCAATATATCTCTCATTATCCAAAATTTCTGTGTTAACCCAATCAACATCTTTCTCACTACTACTCTTTCACAAAAAAGAGGTGTTCTTATGAGCATGGTGGACAGAGCCTTTTTATTATCTCATCCAAAATATCATAGTGACAATTTTAAGTTTATTATCAGGACATTTTTGGATAATGATTACCCTTTGAATTTTATTTTTGACACGATGAATTTACGATTAAGATCGCTTTTAAAACGTAAGACATTTAAACAAACTGACAAACCTGACATAGATAATAAAATAACTTCTTGGTTTACTATTCCATTTTTACCGTGTATTTATGACAAATTTAAGAGTGTTATTAAAGATTTGAATGTTAAATTATCTTTCTTTAGTTTGAATAAACTTGACAGAATTATTAAGGTACAAAAAGATAGACTTTCTCATGAATCGAAGAAGAATGTTGTTTACAAAATCAATTGTAAAAATTGCAACGCTTCTTATGTGGGACAGACTAGCTGTAAATTAAAGACGAGAATTAATGAACACAAAAACGACATTAACAAAAGGAGTGGGAATTTATCTGTTATTTCTGAACATAGGTTACAATTAGAACATGAATTTGATTGGGTTAACACAGAAATTTTGGATAATGAGAGATATATTGGTAAAAGGTTAGTGTCGGAAATGCTGAATATCAAAATGCAAGACAATGCACTATGGGCTGGGGTACCCGAAAAAAAGGCAAAGGTAATTTTCTATTTTTTCATTACCAAAGATAGTTTCCCTGTTTATAGACATGTTAAAGTACACTTTACCAAAATTTCAAATCATTACAGCTATTTGTCTCGAAATAGCAGACGGTCAAACACGAAATAGTAACAAAAAATGTTAACTATCAATTTATATCAAAAATGTGATTTTTCATGACACATAATTAAATTTCAATTAACCTATTTCTGTTTTATGTAAAGGAAGGTTACACATGTTAAAAACATGACCCAAACAGAAAATAGTCTTATTACCAGTTACTCTATGCTTAAGTTTTATGTTCACCAAGCTGTATTTAATATTATTGTACCATCTTCCGTTTAACAATTCCCCGAAATTCCCCTAGATATTCAACTAAACAAAATGTTAATGTCTTGTTTAGAACCTATACTAAATGACAGGTATGCACATTTTTGCACATATTTCGATAAAGGACTAAACAATGCGAATATGTACGTATATGCATAGACAGTGTGTTAACCCATTAAATCCCAACAGCATGCTTTTTCGAGGTAGTTCTTATTATGTGTTATTACTAAAAAATCGGTCTTAAAAATAGTCTTACATATGTTCTATTGATATTTCCGAGATTGGATCAAGAGTAGTCTAGGTAGTGAAAAATTTTGCACCCATCGACCCTTCAAATCTTAAAAAATGTCGATCCTTTCAATAAAAACAGTATTTAATACCACCTATGTTTTGGCACACTAATAGTATTATTTTATAATTACATAACTACGTCCGATCCACGAACACATCTCATTCGTTGCGCATACGAGCATATGGATAGTGCGATACGCGATCACTAGGGGGTTCATCAAATCTATTAGAGAAGTGGCGCGCCGTTTGGTATATGTTGGCGGTTATCGTAGCATTTTCATTACCGTCTCCCAGTTTATTTACTTCGGGAATATTTTTCTTCAGTATTAAATAGATTCTTTGCCATGCAATAAATCACTACTGCAGTAAAATGTCATCCAAAATGATAAAATTTTCAAAAAGAGAGATTTATAAACAAATCTCTGATAATCAGGGTGTACGTCGTTCGTTGTGAATTATATTTTATCTAGGCTAGAGATTCGCTTTGAAGATGTTAGTCTTTCCAATTTGATGAAATTGAAATCAGCTATAATGACACTAAAAACAAAATACAAACAGAAATATGCATCTGTTCATAGAATGAGAACAAGATTTGAAGAAAAATATGCCTCGTGGCTCGATTCTGAATTCCACCTTCCTGAGTTTAAGAAAAATAAAATTATTAACGATAATGCTTCTACGTCTACGCCTTCGACTTCTAATTTTTCAGATTCAGGTCGTCATAACATTCCTTTCGAGAAGAAATCGGTTCGAACGAAACGACGAATAGCTGGAGGTGTTAGCGCTAGCGTCAACCATGATCCACAAACATTAATTGCAGCATGCCGTTATGCTGCCAGGCGCTCTGGGGAGAAAAATTTATATTCAGAGCTGGCTAAATTATGACAATCGCAATGCTCAGAACCGCTGAAAAAAGCCAAAAAGATTACACCAAAAACGCCACTTGAAGCCTTAGGTTTTATCTTAGACAATTCTCTATCCAAAAGTGTGTATATAAATATGCGTTTAGAATCTAAAGAATGTGGTGCTGATATATGGCCTCCCTATGATGCCGTTAGAGCAGTAAAGGCTGAATGCCGACCGCCAAAAAATGAAGTTTCCATCACAGAAACTGAAGCTGATGTTTCGCTGCAATCACTTTTGAATCAGACCGCAAAACGAATTTTGCATATGCAAAAAGAAATGATATTGCATTGCGTAGAAAAAACTTCCTGTACGGATATCGACGTTGTTCTTATGTGTTCGTGGGGGTTTGACGGAAGTAGCGGTCATTCGGTTTATAAACAAAGATACCAATCTGTTGACAATGAAAATCTAAGAGATGAGGCTGATGGAAGCATATTTGCCACAACATTCATACCATTGCAGTTGCTTTCTGATTCAAGTAATATAGTGTTATGGTACAATCGAATGCCGCAATCAGCAAGATTTTGCAGACCCATTAAACTGCAATATGCTAAAGAGTCAGCAGCAATTATTAAATTACAGAAAAAAAATATTGACGAGCAGATTGATAAATTAGAGATATTTGAAATTTTAATCGATAATATTCATCGAGTAAGAGTTCATTATTCGTTATTCCTTACTTTAATAGATGGTAAAGTACTGAACATATTTACAGAAACAAAATCTACTCTGACATGTCCTATTTGTAAAGCAAAACCGCGCCAATTTAATGATTTAAAAAATAAGATAAAAGATATTTTTCTTCCTGATTGTAACGCATTAATATTTGGAATAAGTCCTTTACATACTTGGATACGCATATTTGAATGTTGTCTTCATATTTCATATCGAATTAATATAAAAGAATGGCAAATTCGAGGCGAGGAAAGAAAAGAAGAATTTTCAAGACGAAAACGTGAAGTACAAGCTATTCTTTTCAACAAGTTAGGAATTATAGTCGACAAACCCAAACCAGGGGGGTTTGGAAACAGTAATGATGGGAACACCGCGCGTAGAGCATTTGCAGACCCTGATGTTTTTGCAGAATGTCTCGGTCTTAATTTAGAATTAATAAAAAATTTGAAAACTATTTTAATTGCACTATCTTGCCAACTTCCCGTGGATCCTTTACGATTTGATGAATACTGTTTTTGTACAGCCGAAATTTATGTTGCTAACTACTCTTGGTATCCAATGTCTGCAACATTACACAAAATACTTATACACGGTGCTGATATCATTAAAACAAGCGTACTTCCAGTGGGCATGCTTGGCGAAGGAGCTAGTAAAGCTTGGAATAAATTTTATAAGCGTTATCGTGAATTCCACAGTCAAAAGTGTGGACGAAAGGAAAATCTTGAAGACGTTTTTTATAGATCAATGGACACATCAGACCCGATACTCTCTTCCACAAGGCTTAATTCACGCATTTTGAAAAGGAAACAATTACCTATTTCCCAAGAAGTCCGTAGCTTATTGGCAATTCCACAAATCGCTACAGTTGCAGTTATTGTTCCAGAAGAAACAGGACCTTTTCAAAATAATGATATTGATAATAATGTAGATGAAATTGATAATTCGGGTTTGTCAGAAACATTGTCAAATCTACAAGATTTGGAATTAACAGACGAAGAAACGGAAATAGAAAAGGAAGATTTTTAATTTTAATTTTAATTTTTAATTTTTAATTCTTTTAATTAATCGACGATAAATCCGTAATTATATTTCTGTATTTGATATAAAAATGTGTAAATGATAAAAATAGAAAAAAAAATTAAAAAAAAGAAAATAAAACAATATGAAAAAACAAAAAAAATAAGGAGTCTTAAAAAAACCTGTAACCTCCTCGCGGTAGACTCTGGAAACTACGGTATTCGACGCAATGCTGTAGGCTAATAACAGGAG
>NW_017299389.1:120905-123809 GCF_001594075.2 Trachymyrmex cornetzi
TTTAAATATTCTGAAGTAGTTATCTACAATATGTTTCAATTCGATGACTTACGACAATTATTGTTTCCTTTCTTGTATTTTTATTTTTATTTTTGTATTTCTTAATGTCGATTTCACAGTTGACTTTACGATTGACACTGCGAACGTTATGTCGTCTTGTAACTTATTCAATATTTCTTTCTTGTCAACTGAATTTATGGAATATATATTTTTGTGCAGTTATGGTGTACAGTAAGTAGATCTCCATACAATTTATGGTTTTCCAATGTATGTCTCTAACGATTTTGTGTTTGATTTAGTTTCATTCAGTTAATCAACTAATTGAGGGTTACACACACTCTCCGGATAAGGTAATCCGTGAGATTTGCTTACTGCACTCCATGGTCTGAATTTTGGATCGTCTTCCTGTTAGGATTATGAACTGTAAAATGCTGAGGATGACTTGAACACAGCCGAAACGTTCATGTAATAGATAATTTTTCAATTATATGTATATTAGTACCGCACGAATTACTGCGTTTTTTTTTAGGCTCTTAATAATTGCCCGTTATTTAGTTTTATGTATTTTAATTAATACATTTTTTGTTTATTATGAAAATATACATTATTATAACACATTAGACAAAAATTCGTACAAAAGGCTATAGGAGTCAACCTCTAGTTGATACATTTTCGAGAAAATGTTACATTAACAATACTATATAAATGAAATTATATAGTATTGTTAACCCTTAGCGGCCACACGGGGTGACTTTGTACCCCAAGGCTTAGGAAAAGTGAAATTAGAGGTCTAAAACATTTGAAATTGATACAAGTATCGACATTTGTCACTAGTAGACACGTGTGAGATGTGACTCCATTACATAGGAAGCCGAAAAATCGAATGGCGGCGCTTTGAGCGTTCGTTTTCTCGACGTTTTCATTTTTCCCTCATAACCGTAATTTTGCAAAATAAATATACTTTTTGAAAGATCGGCGTATACTGTTATTTTTTTATGGTAGTGGTGTATCTTGTGCGTACAATCCTAAAATTTTAACCCTTAATATTGAAAAATGGCGGAGTAATGAATTTTTTTCCGAAAAAAGTTATTTTTGCCGAATTTTCACATATATGACCAATTTTTAGAACGCCATCTATAAATTGACTAATATAAATCATTAGAAATGTTGAAGAACTATTCAACAAACATGAAACAATCGATTAGAAATCTTAAAATACCCATATATCTTGTACAACTAATTTTTTTAGCTATGTACTCCGGTGTGGCCGCGATGTGACCGGGCTGAGGTGTGGCTGCTAAGGTTAATGTAATATTTTCTCAAAATTTTGTCAACTAGAGGTTGACTCCTATTGCCTTTTGTACGAATTTTTGTCTAATGTGTTGTGATTTAAGGAGTCTATAACTTATGAGTTATTAATTTATTTTATTATTATTATTGTACATTATTATAAATTTATATACATATAATAAAATTTGTAATTTTTAGCAATAGGTAGGTACTAAAAAACTAAAATAAAGTTTAATAATATTTGAAATTTGAGAAAACAATTTTGATTGGCTAACAAGTGTATTAAGTACAGTTATTTGAGTTTAATGAATTTGGCGCCTGACGCCACATTGCCGCACTCGCTATGCGTCTTGATAGAGGGACGCGACTAAGGGAACGGCGTGTGCGTCGTTGCGTTGTCTTCTCTCTCTCGTTTCGGGATGCGCACGCATTCCTTCTTGAGCAGCCATTACTATCCGCTCGATAACGTAAGTCGATAACGTAAGCGAGCTACTCTTACGATTCAAGAGATATTGCGTGCCTTCATGTATCCGTGTGTTCAAGCATAATAAATTAACGCTAAATAAGAGAAGATTGTGTTTTGCTTCTCGATCACCTCCGAGCGTGAAGTTTGATACCGTGAGCGATCGAGTGAGTGTGCGTGTCAAGATAAACGGCACGTGCACAAAAGAACAAAGTGCGTGACGTCACACTGCAGTAAATCGTCTGCACCCGACTGCTTACGCTGGAAGGCTAAAGCGAAATCTTAAAAAACTCTTCTTAAAAATCCTTTTATAAATTACGAATATTAAAATGGGTGGCACCCAGTTGGACACGGCTCAATTGGACACGAGCCACTCACAGCGCTTGAGACTACAAAGCTCCTAGGCACCTGGTCGCTGTGATTGGTGTCCAATCGAGCCGTGATCAATCGGGATCACCCCTATTTATAATATGATTTGAGAGTACATTGTTAGTGATGAGCGATATAATGCTCCAAAAGTTCGAAGAATAAAAGCAACTTTGTAAGTACATTTTTATTATTACAGTAACTTTTTCAATTTTATTGCAAGTAGCACGAATAAATATTATAATTAATGTATCTCTGTATCATAGATCATCAAGAGAAAACTACACTAACCTCGTTATTACGGAATATAACCTATATAGGTTATGTTAACATCAAACAGGAAGATTCTATTCGTACAGTAAAAGAAAGAATCTGCCCCGAACACTGTGTTCGACAAAAAGATTATACTGTAATCTATATTGTCGACGAAGAAAAAGAAATAGTTCAATGCGTAGAATGTCTTGAATGTGTGCAGCATCAGAAGGTTAAAATATTTGAGAGCAATAGTTTAAAAAACAACTAAATTTTTATTTGATAAAAGTAATAATTCAATAAATATTCGTTTAAATAACCTTGCAGAACAGTTATTAGCGCCTTTAAAAATATAAAGTAAAAATAAATCCAAGACAAAAGTATGTATATATATATATATATACTTTTGTATATATATAGTTTATATATATATAGTTATACAGGGTGTCTCAGAAAATGTTACTGAAACACAGTGGGGACATAGATTGGATCAAGGGGAACAAAACAGTTTTGTACCATTTTGCAGTTGACGC
>NW_017299389.1:124417-134313 GCF_001594075.2 Trachymyrmex cornetzi
CCATGCTTACGATTCTGCAATACATTAACAATAAAAATACCACGTTTTCATTGTTAATACTCGAAATTAGTCTTAAAACTTCTCATTATTTTTAATTATTCATTAATTACTTCTCAAGAAACTACTTTTAGCGTAACCCAGGAACAACGACGTGGACGTAGCAGTTAACTTCAGAAACAGTATTTTTTAAACAAAATTCCAATTAAGACAATAAAAAAATAAATATCCGTAATGAATCAGCTCAGTGTTAGGGCTGTGCGTGCTACGAGGAATGAATTCTACAGCGAATAACCAGAACGGAGGTTTGTACTTTTTTTTTTCAATTTCAAAAGATAAGATAAATATTATCTGCAGTAAATAGATATCTGCAATAAATCAGCCTAATTTAAAAAATTTAAAAATAGGAACAGAAAACTGCTACGTCCACGTCGTTGTTCCTGAGTCAAGTTAAAAGTAGTTTCTTG
This sequence comes from Trachymyrmex cornetzi, assembly GCF_001594075.2. Taxonomy (NCBI): domain Eukaryota; kingdom Metazoa; phylum Arthropoda; class Insecta; order Hymenoptera; family Formicidae; genus Trachymyrmex; species Trachymyrmex cornetzi. The sequence goes on from NW_017299389.1 coordinate 124,882, forward strand.
AGAAGTAATTAATGAGTAATTAAAAATAATGAGAAGTTTTAAGACTAATTTCGAGTATTAACAATGAAAACGTGGTATTTTTATTGTTAATGTATTGCAGAATCGTAAGCATGGGATCTTAGTAAGAGAAATCGAAGAAATTAAATTTCGTCGATTACAGCGCCATCTATCATGAATCGACAAAAATGTTTCAGACAAATCGTATGTGCTTTTAGCCAAAGATTCCGAATATGCAATAAAAAATAGGGGTTCCCATTTAAGATTTCAAACTTACCCCCTCTCACCGCCCAGGGGGCGGGGTGGGGGACTGATTTTAACGTCGGTGTATGTCACCCTCGGAATGATGAAATATTGATTGTTAACATTTTTTCTTAGTGTGCTTATTTTTCGAGATATTTGAAAGTTTCAGGTTAAAAAAATCACCCTGTATAATAATACATATTTGTAACAATATAAATATGTATATAGATTTCTATAAATAAATTGAATTTAATTATAGGATAATGTAAACATGATATAGCCTTCTTAATGTGAATTAATAAACATATGAGTCTGCATATCCAACTGAAGTTGAATGTTATTGGAAAAAATCAGCCTTGTTGTCTAATATTGCAACTTAAAAAAAATTTATTATAACTAATGAGATGACAATAAATTCTGAATCTACGACTGAATATTTAGGTGACAACTCTAATTTTAAAAATCTAAGTAAAGGACATATAAGAGTCAATGATCAAAAAGACTTAAATATAAAATACAGACATATAATAATAATAAAATTCTTACAAATGTCTCAATGATATAACAATAAAATATCTTGGTTGTCTAACAATAATTACATGTTTCGGCTTCTTGATCGAGTCATCTTCAGATTTTCTATAAATTGTAATCACAAACCACAATGGACGAGTAAAAAGATAAAACCAAGATTAAGAATAGTTCAGTTAACGATTTCCGATGGATTGTACGTTGACAGACAGAAATTATTCCCAATCAGCTGGTCGACTGAAAGCTAAAATTTCAATTCAATTGTGAAATTAATATGAAGAAATAGAGAACAAGCTAAAAGAAAAATAATTTTTCCGATCGTCTATCAAAATAAAACTCACCGCAGAAGTCATACGTATAATAAAATGTTAAATCGCGTGTCCAATGAGTCAAATACATTCTTTTATGTAAAATGGGTTAAACACATAAGATATTTAGAAAGACAGATGATCAGACTAATCACAAGTGAATGTTACAAAAGACAAGCGACGACTAGACAAAGATTAACAAAATTCACGCAGTGTCGGTGATACAAAGTCATATAATGTTTATTATTGGAAAAATATGATTTGTGAACAGCTTTACAAGAATTATCCAATACTGATAATTCACCGGAACGAACAGCGTGGTTTATGGTACCATCCATACCATCAATCACGGAGAAATTTAATAGATTCAGCAGTAAGGACACAAAAATATCGTTTTACAGCAAAAAAAAAAATGAAAAGATTTATTAAAGCTTAGAAAGATCCTTGCCCACAATTCAATAAAAATAATGTAGTATATCAAAGTAATTGTAAAGATTGTGATGCGTCTTAAGGCCGATCTACAATTGCGTAAACGTAGAAGTAAGGTTATGGGAATAGTAGTAGCAGTAAACGTTGTACGACATATTAATCTACAACCGAGTAGAGATTCAACGAACTTTCATCTTCAAATTGAACATTGCTCACAACGCTTGCTTCTTCTTCCATATTCGTAATATAATATATTTGTAATATAATAAATTCGTCAAATAATATATTATAAAATAAATTCAATAAAAGATGAAAAGCTCACTTTGCGCTTCTTTCCATACGTCGAGACAAAAAGGACAATAACGATGCAGACACGTGACAGCACTGTGATTGGTTCACTCTTACGTTTTACGTAGTGGTAGTCGTGAAAAATAAAGTTGGACCATCTTTTACAACACGCTTTACAACCGGGAGTGGCAGGTTAAAACTTCGCTTTACAACATTTCACAACCATTTACAACTACGTTTACGCAATTGTAGATCGGGCTTTACGTTGGTCAAACAGAAAGACAACTTAAAACGAGAATCACAGAACCTCGCAATCTGGAGACACTGGTAGTGTCTCGGTGCTAAGCTACGCGCAGCGTCACTACCGTGGCTACTTTACGCGAGCCGGCGAGTTGCGGCAGATCGAGATTATCGGATCTCATTAAGGGCTGAACTGATCAAGTTCTAAGTATGTTTAATCGATTGCAACCGCTCGGGATATATAATGAAAGTGTTTTTATTTTTTCTCTACGTGCTCTACGAGCGGAGATGTTGCGACGTTGCGACGCAAAATATACGAATCTGAAACTTTTTATATTAAGAAACGCCATTGTCGTCGACGTCGTCGTAGTCGCCGCTACGAAGTGGTGGGGGTAATGTCCTTTTGGAATTTTTGGCGCAAGAGGCAAATGTGGCGCTGTCAATGTGCATGGTCACATCACACATATGTCTGTTTTCTGTGGCTGATGATTAGGTTAGAAAATCTGTCACATCGTTGGCATAGAGGAACATGTAAGTGATTTTCTGCTTCTATATGTATACACAAATTAGACTTGCTCGACACATTTTTGCACGAAATCAACGAACCTGGCAAAAAAAAAATGTATCGCTTTACCTCGTGGACCGAGATATATTAATCGTTAAAGTCGATCACTATTCAGGTTAGGAAATCCGTCATATCGATGGCATAGAAGGACATGAGAACATGTAATTGAAATTAGAATAGATTATTTTCTGCTTCAATTACACAAATTCTCTGCATTAAAATCACATTCTTTGCTTTTATTTGTACAGCAGAGTATTTGTTATTTTTACAGCAGAGTATTTGTCTTGGTTAAATATTTGTCTGTAAAGCATAAAATTTGTTTAATCTATGCCATCGATGCAACATATTTCCTAATCTGGATATCTATCAACTTTAATTAATAACAATAACAATTAATAACTCGGTTCGCGGGGCAAAGCAAGACATTTTTTATGTAGCGCAAAAATACGCTGAATGAATCTATTTTATTTTATCAACCTCGAAGAAGTGAAGAGGCTAAATTCAACAATTACCGAATGTTGATGTCTTGCATAAATCTAATTGTTTAGTGCGTTATAATTCGATCTTGTACGTACATTATTATGTAACTTTTAATGTATTTCCAGAATTTTTCAACTGTGATACAAACTCTGAGCTATGCAGTGACACATATCGATCCACGTATGAAACAAGATTCTCTATCATTCTTGATAGATGTGCTTGTACAAAATTATAATAGTACGCGCGCGCGCGCGCGCGCGCCGTTGGCGAAAGATAGTCATAAAATATTACCTAATTTTTGGGGTATGTATATTGTAGGTTACATAAAATGATGAAGGTAGACCTGTGTGGCACAATTAATAACAATGTTACAATCCAAAAGTACTAATGTAAAATAGAGAATTAATGTTCTGGAATGTTTAGCTAATTTATTTACCTCTATTTTTTTGTTAACTACAGGAAACTTTGTACAGGTACACGATCGATTATGCCTCCGTTTGTCAGGAGCTATTGCATATCCATTCTGAAGTATTATAAGTAATATTACTATCTAATTATTATTATGTATGAGGCCTTTTTTATGAAATTCATTTTTAGGTATTATTCAAAATTTGGAACTTTGTCAAATTCGTTCACGTATGGTTCTGTTTATCTGCAACGAACATTTCCCAAGTCTGCCACAAGTTATTGCATATTTAATCCACGATTGATTGAATTATAGCAGTATAGCCAACAACAAGTCTGTATCGTTCTTAATCTTAAGTTTGTTCGCGTCGCATGCTCCAACATGCTCCTACTTCCTCCTATTTACTCAACGCTCTCGTTAGAGTGAGTAGGAGCTACGGTTAGAGGAAGTAGGAGCATGTTGGAGCAAGCGACGCGAACAAACCTCTTATCTCATTGTCGTGATATACTTCTATCTCTGCGTTCCTACTCAACTGTGATGAAAGTAATAACTATAAATGTAGTATATATAATTATTATGTAACTTATAATTTAAAGATACGTTTTATAATGCATTTCTTGTCGAGGTTTTCTTGTGGTCGCAAATGGAATTAACGAAAAGATGTTTGGAATAAAATTTGGAACTTTGTCATATTTTCTCTCTCTCTCTCTCTCATTCACGTATAGTTCTGTTTATCTGCAACGAACATTTCCCAAGTCTGCCAGAAGTTATTGCATATTATACGTAATAAACACAAGTAATATTATATTTCATTCCTTCCGCAAATTATCTAATTATTATTATGTATGATTTACGAAATTCATTTTCAGGTATTATTGAAAATGGTTGGACTCGTCGACTTTACCTAAACTGACTAGACTACTAAAAACTTTATTTTTGAAAGCTGGACCACTTTGGAATTAGTTATAGGCAGAAGATTATTATTTTCATCACAGTTAATTAAGTAGGAACGCAGAGATTGAAGTATATCACGAAGATAATAATAACGATATACAGACTTGCTGTTGGTTATATTCATATTACTGTAATTATTATTCATATTACCGTAATTATTAACAAATGATACAGTTTCTTGTTATTTATACAAGCTTACTTTTTTAAAAAAAGGTAAAAAAGCGCTAAGCGTGCGTGCATTTCATAAAAATTATTTGGGCCGGTTTCACCAATGCCAATTACCTAATTCGCTATGGAACTGACTAATCGTGTTTGCTGTTTAGTGGAATTGACCACTTATGGTTGACACTTATGATTGATTCGGCTTAATCTGGTTGGTGAAACTGGTTCTTTGTATATAATATTACTTAACTCTATTGTTATGTATTATTCATATATAAGATTTGATATCAACAAAATTGGCGCCAAGTTAAATTCCTCAAAATTTTATGTATCGATCGTAAAAAAGATTTGATATCAACAATTGGCACCAAGTTAAATTCCATGTAATTCGGATACCAAATTAAATAAATAATATTGACTTTAATGATATGCATCATTCCTATAAAGGGTTTGGTATATCAAGAACTGGCGCCAAATCCCATTTCTTTATTTACTTAATCCAAATAATACTATTTTTAATTTTTATACAATAAAACCTAAGTGTACGTATATCTTATTGAAAGATCTTTCTATTCCAATCCAAATGGTTTAAATTCCTCTTAAATAAAATTATTATATCACAATTCATACACATACAAAGACATTTTCTCTTCCAATTAAAGTAGTGGTTATTTAATTCTCTTTCAAAATAATATACAAAACGTTATCACAAAGTTGCGTTACCTTGCTCAATTTAAGTGTTATTACAAAAATTAAAGAGTTAACCGTATGAAATGAAAATATTTAATTTAAATAGAAAAATTTTTCATGTAAAAACACTTGGCGCTATGATTAAACGATTTTTTATTCTCAGCGCTGCACCGCACGTCAAGAGTAAAGTACCTCTAACCAGCCAGTACTGGCCGACTTTTCGGCTTTATCCGACAGTACTACGATAGTACCGAAGACTTATGTAGATTTCGACCCGAGTACTCCTCTTTTAATAAGTTTAAACGATTTTTTATTCTCAGCGCTAGAGGTACTTTACTCTTGTGTGTGTGTGTGACGTGCGGTGCAGCGCTGGGATTAAAAAATTGTTTAAACATATTAAAATGGCCGGTGGTATCACTAAAACTTATCAGGAACTATAGAACTCTTTGAGTACTAAAAAACGGCGCAAAAAAAAATTAATTTTTTAAAACTCGAGGTGCCCGCTCTTTCTTAAAAATTTATTTAAAAATATTTACTGACCGGTACTCTTGTTTTAATCTATCGAGAACTCTAGTACTCTTCGAGTACTGTAAGATTACGTAAAAAAAATCGACTTTTATGAATCTTGCGGTGCCACGCGAAGTTAGCATCGCATTTTTTTTTTTTAAATCTTTTGGCCTAAATCAACGGTACTATTAATAAAACCTATCAGGAACTGTAGAACTATTCGGGGTGCAGTACTGTTATTAAAATTTCCGATTTTTGAAGTTGAGGTGCTAACTTCACAGAGACGTGCTTATCTGAGTCGATCTGTCGTTATTATCCCTGACCTTCTTCAAATTTAACTTCTTAACTTTAAATTGTTTATTTAAAGTTCAAAGAAAAATTATTAACATATTTCCTAACCATATAACTGAAGATTTTTTTATTAAACAAAATAATATTAGTCATAATTTTTGGCTCTCTGAAAATGTTAAAATTAATAAAAAAATAGATAAACTAAGAAAATCTTCTAAATCAATTAAGAAAAATAATATTAAAAGCATTGATTTCACACTACAGTGGTCTTTCTCAAAAAACACTAACTCAGAATTCTTTCCATCTAAAATAGAAAATATATCTATTCAAAATAAAGATATTACGAATGGTTCTAATTCAAACAACAACATTATAAATGTGCTTAATAACAATAATTGTTCAAATAATAATTGTGTTTTTAATGTTAAAGTTAACCCTTCAGATTTTGATGAAACATTTTCATTACAAAATATTAATAAAGATTGGTTAATTAATCTAATTGTAAGTAAAGTAGAGATCCCAACTAATGTACAAATGATTCTGCAATTAGGTCAAAAATTTAACATGCCACATAGCAAAATTAATAATGATAAAATTATTACTGAATTTATAAAACAAATTGAATACAACATACACAAACTGGATAATACAACAAAAAATAAAGTAAGAAATGATTCAATTGAAATTTTAAAGAAAATTTCTTATAACTCCTTTGTAAATCATAATGATAATATATCCATTTTAAAACGAAATTTTAAAAAAACTAAAAATTTTTGAAAGAACATAAAGAATTATTAATTACTAAAGCTGATAAAGGGAACTCCACTGTAGTGATGGAAAAAACGGAATATAATAAAAAAATGCTCGAGTTATTGAACGAAAAGGACACATATATGAAAATTAATAAGGATCCTAATAATATTTTGACTAAGCAAGTACACACACTGTTGAGTCGTTGGAAAGCTAATGAATATATTGAACCAGATATTTATAAAAAACTAAATGTAACGGATAGTAATGTGTCTAGATGCTATGGCATGCCCAAAATACATAAAATTGGTAATCCTTTAAGATTTATAATTAGTAGTATAAATAGCTCCCTATATAATTTAGCTTCTTTTCTAAAAAATATTATAGATAAAAGTTGTAAAGAACAGTTTGGTTTTATAAAAAACAGTTTCGAATTGGTTAACAGATTAAATGGTAGATCTTTAGAATCCAATTATAAAATTTTATCGTTTGACATTATATCCATGTATACGAACATTCCAAAAAATTTAGTAATCAACAGTCTAAAGAATAGGTGAGTATATATTTCCGAGACCACTGATATTCCAATGAAAGAATTTATAACTGCCATTTCATTAATTATGAACTCTACGTATTTCGTATTTAACGATCAATTTTATAAGCAAATTTTTGGATTACCAATGGGCTCGCCTCTCTCTCCAGTTTTAGCAGATATTGTTGTACATGACTTAGAAAAGGAGATACTATCTGGTTTAAATATTCAAGTTCCTATATATTTTAGATATGTTGATGATATCTTAATAGCATTACCATTTGACGAAATTGATAATGTACTGAAATCTTTTAATAGCTACCACGATAGAATACAATTTTCTGTAGATAGAGGAACGGATGAGTCTGTTAATTTTCTTGACGTCATTGTCTCAAATAAAGATGGGATTTTATCATTTAATAACTATAGAAAACCAACGTATTCAGGTCGATTTTTAAATTATAATTTAAGTCATCCAATACAACACAAAATGGGTGTTGTATTGGATGACTTAAATTATTGGATGAACAAATTGTTGGATTGTTTGACAGAATACTTTTTTTATCACATCCACAATATCACAAACAGAACATAGAAGAATTGGTTAACATATTACTAATTAATGGATATCCACTGAATAAAATATTTTCTACTATCAATTCACGAATTAAAAAACTTTCTGAAAGAAAAAATTTGTATATTAATGGTTTGCTTCAAGATAGCGTTAATAATAGTTACAACAATTACTTTACAATTCCATACATTCAGAATGTATCGGAGAAATTTAAAACTATTGCAAATACAATTAATTGTAAAATTTCTTACAAACCAATAAACAATTTAAAATCTATTATTACTCTTGGTAAAGACAAACTAAAGATAGTGGAGAATATGAATTTAGTTTATAAAATTCAGTGTTCTGATTGTGAAGCCTCATACGTCGGCCAGACAAAACGGAAATTACACACTAGAATTAAAGAGCATCAGAGTGATTTCAAAAAACGTAATGTGTGCTCCGTTTTGTACGAACATCATTATCAACATAATCACAGTTTAAATTGGGATAATTTTCAAATTCTTGATAGAGAATGTTCCTATTACAGAAGATTAACTTCCGAAATGATACATATAAAGAAACAAATATGTTGACTCAATAAACAGACTGACACAGTTAAGTTTCCAGAATCATACGTTGCTCTTTTAAATTTGAAGAAGGTCAGGGATAATAACGACAGTTCGACTCAGATAAACACATGTGTTTAGAATCAGAATATAAATACTATGATATGTCACTTCGATATCAGTACGGGTAGTCGCTCGATGTATAAAGATCTCACAGAGTTATTATTAAATTGATATAATCCGTTTGCGGTTGAATGTGCATTGTGTAATTAATGATTCAATTTTGACGAAGGTATAACATTAATGACTATCAAAACTGTTATAATTTAGATTGATAACATTTTGAGTGTTTTTATTTTTTAATTTTTCTTGAATTGATAGTATCTGGCAATAATGTCGTTTAATGTGAATTCAAAGAGAAAGTGGATCCTGCAATTCCATCACTGGATAAGCATATTTTTCTCGCAAAGATATACGTCAAAGTAACACAATCAACATCAATATGGAAATAATCAAGTATTGTACAACATGAAAGGGGAACAACATTTTATTGCGGTTTACGTTAAAATAATTTCTACCTAGATCAAGATAAGCACCTATTAATGTAATTTAGTCATAACTTTTGATGTATCATTATGAACAGATAATTTTACGTTGTATTGATAAAGGTCTAATATAGACCGAAACGTCTACATTTATTATTTAAAATATATAGAGATTATAAAATATAATCTATCTCGCTACTGTCTTCCAGCGTACGTGGAATAAGCCGTATATACAGGGTGGGGAAAAAGTATGGAAGCAAACAATTATTTCCGAAACTATTCATTTTTCGACAAAATGTCTTAGACATAATTTTTATGGTATGAAAAGATGTATTATGTGGCATAGACGGCATGACCTTGAAATGACCCTTACGAGCTGCATACAAATAACGTAA
>NW_017299389.1:134537-141825 GCF_001594075.2 Trachymyrmex cornetzi
TTGTTTGCTTCCATACTTTTTCCCCACCCTGTATATTCTTTTGTCATTTTTAGTAATTATTATCTCGTTAATCATTGCGATAAATGCAAAATGGTAGAGGACTTTTCGACTCAGTTTAATCCGCTCTATCAACACAAAAGTGATTAGCAAAAACGATCGGGATACCCTGTACAAGAATACGCCGAGCAACCGAGAAAGTACATTTTCGGTTTTCGGTCGCTTATAACAAGCGGCTAGTAGAGAAAGCGAGACAGCGAGAGAGCGGCCGTCCTTTTCGCTCTAATACTCGCTTGTGTTTACGAGTTACTGGTAGAGCGAGAAGGACGGGCGCTGCCTCTCGCTGTCTCATTCGGTCTCGCGGCGAAGACGGCCGACTCGATGCCGGTAGGTGTCTGCTTGGTGGGGGTAAAAGTGGTGGGGCGGGTTTTTCGTGTTGCCGGGGGCTAAATATGCATTACTGCCGTATAGACACCCTGCCGTTTTCATGCGCGCATGAACGGAGCATTGAGTGAAACGGAACGCCTTCCATGCTTTCCATGCGCATCATGCGTGAAACGGAACGCAGCCTGGGTGTGCGAGGACAACTTCGCGGTAAATTCGCGCTGGGAAAGGAGGCAATTATGGGTGTCCGTGTCACGCGTCATTGTGGTATACCCATAGACATATAAGATAGACCCAGCCAGTGTCATGCAGTACCTAGGTACTGTAACTAGATACAAATTTGTGTACTAGTAACTGTACTGAGATACTTTTTTTTCTGATACCTATACCTATACCTAGGTACCATTTCTTGTGTACCGGTACCTATATTTAGGTACACTTTAGTTATTTTTCGGATTTACAACTGTTAAACTGAAAACTTATCATCTGAACGCAACGAACGCAACCATTTTGATTGATTCACTATGATCGGGGATCGGGGCCTACGGAGTTGATAAAAGTGGTGCGCAGACCGAGAGAAGGTACACACATACGTACACCCAAGGATTTCGATTCTTTCCCTCGAGAATTTTTACAAATTTAGCAGTGACCACCTTTCTACATTAATGCTCACAGTCCGTAAGCGAATAACGATACGATTAAACCTAACATCCGTGTACAACTAAATTCGATGGAAAAATTCATTAAATTAAATTAAATTAAATTAAATTTATCATGTTTATTCATAATTTTTATTATTAAACAAAAATATTATGTATGTATACATAAAATATATGTATAATAACTTAATAATAACTTAATAAATATTACGTGCAGATTCACGAAATATATTCATTATGTCTAACAAACAAGCTGTCGAAATTGCATTTTGACGTCAAAATAACGTTAGAAATGTCATTTTATCGTCAAAATGCAATTTATTCATGTTAAAAATAAAAGTACCTATATTAGATACCTTTAAGGTACATTTAAAATACCTGTACCTGTATTTCGGTACATTTTTTCTAGAGTACCTGTACCTGTACCTAGGTATTGAAAATAGAGTACCTTTTTTTTTGTTTTACGTGGGAGGAGAAAATCTTCTTATACCCCTTCCCGAGGGGGACTCTTTCGGGACACCCATCGGGAAGGGGAAGACCCCCGACGGCCCGTACCGTCGAGAGTGCCGGATTCAACCACCTCGTGATCCCAGGGGTACAAGGTACTCCGGGGACACACCGAGGCGGCCGCCTACCTACTAAAAAACTCCCCCCTTATCGTTCTACCGCACAAAGGCATTGGGGGACACTCCGGAACCGCACTCTAGCATAACGTCAGAGTGCCCCCCTGCCTTCCGAGTCTTGAACTCGCTACCGCTACTAACGGGTTCTTCGCCTTATACATTATATATACTATATACATCTCCGCTTACATACTATATACATGTAAATACACATATATGTCTATTATAATACTTAATACTTAATACTTAATGATTACTTATATCCTGACCCTATTTACAATATATACATACAAAACTCGGCACGAGTTTTCGCATACCTTGTCTCTCAGTCCTACTCTAATCCATGTCAGAGTCTTCCTCATCTGGGGGAAGAACGAGCATCCCTACACACGGGTCGAGACCCCGTTCCCGAGCGCGCTCGTCTTCCTCCTTCCTCCGCATGATGTTCTCACAGAAGTCCGCGAGTACGCTCCACGCCTCGCGAGATCGCACGGCGGCCCTCACTACAGCCCGGAACGCCCTATCGACTCCCGCGATAGCGAGCAGCTCCCCCCTCCGTTCCCCCCAAGCCGGGCAAAACAAAAGGGTATGGACCGCTGTGTCACTCGTCGCCCTGCAAAACACACATATCGGGGTGTCTCTTCGGCCTATTCTATACAAATAGGCCTCGAAGACCCCGTGTCCCGTCAGCATTTGTGTCACGCGGTACGTGAGTGCCCCGTGCGTCCTCCCGATCCATGCTTCTACGTCTTCCCCAATGGCCCCGCGCACAGCCGCGCCTGGTCCATCCGGGGGTAGCTCCTCGAGTCGCCTTTGCCATCGCGCTATCGCGCGTCGTCGCTCGGCCTCCAACAACATCGCTCCTACATGCGGGGTAATTTCGCCATCCCGGGCGATTATATCTCGCTTACGTAGGTACGCCCGTCTAATACGATCTGCCGCCAGATCGAACGGGATCATTCCTGCTAAGATCGCCGCCGCATCGTGGGAGACGGTGCGATATCCCCTGATGACCCTTAGGGCTAACTGCCGTTGTAGTTTGCGCACGCTTCCTAAGACTTTGCGATTTCTCGCTATAGTCTGCGCCCAAATCGGGGCCCCGTGCAATAGCACGGACATAATCACCGTGGCGTACGTTCTTCTACGCCGTTCACCAGGGCCTCCGATATTGGCCGTGAGTCTCGCCAGAGCCCCCGCCATCTTCCATGCCTTAGGCATGAGCAGGCGGAAGTGGTCCCGAAAGGCCCACCGCGAGTCCAGGGTCAATCCTAATAGCTGCACCCCTCGGGATATCCTCGGCCATAAAGGCCACCGCCTCCGTCTTCGAGATCGACACTTTTAGGCCTAGCCGCTCTATCATCCTTATGACAAAGGTGGCCCCCATCTCCGCTCTTATGCGTGCCTCGTCGAACGACGCAGCGCACGCGACCAACAACGTGTCATCCGCGTAACACAATACCGAGCAGCAAATAGGCATATTCGCCCTCAGTACCGTATCGTAACCTATGTTCCACAGGGTCGGTCCAAGGACCGAACCCTGTGGAACTCCGCACGTCATATCCTTCCGCACCAGCCTGTCTCTTCTATTTACATATGACAGCCCCCTATCCGCGAGATAATCGTGAAGGATGTTCCGGATATACCCCGGAACATCCTTCTCCCCTAGAGCTCTTTTAATAACGGGCCACGGGAGGGAGTTAAACGCGTTCGCGATGTCCAAGGACACCGCGACCACGACACCCCCGTCCCGCGTACCCTGCTCGACGCGTTCTCTCAAGCACCATATCGCGTCTATGGTGGAGCGCTGTCGTCGGAAACCGTATTGGCCGTTCGCCACTCCCTCTGTGTCATCCAGAAACGTCTGGAGCCTTCGCACAATCACCCTTTCTAGCAGTTTCCCCGCCTCACTAAGTAAGCACAGTGCCCTATATGAGGACGGGGAAAGATCTGGCTTGCCCAGCTTCTTGACCAATACAAGCCTCGCCATTTTCCACTTCCGTGGAAAGTGCCCCCTCCTGAGACATTCCGTAAAGCACATTGCCCACAAAGGGGCAAGGCTTTCTAGTGTCTTTTTCACTACATGCCCCGTTATCCCATCCGGACCCGGTGCCTTCCCTAGCTTAACCCTGGTCCCGGCCTCCAGCACTTCCACTGGAGTAACCTCCATATCTTCGTGCCATTCCACCGGGATCCCAGGGTCCTGCGGGGTATTGTCCGCAGGAAATAGTGTCGTTACTATTTCCTCTACTATCTCAGGAGGGAGCACCTCCACGACCGAGGCGCCGCCCACGTGCAACTTCCTAAGCACCAGTCGGTAGGGCATGCCCCAAGGGTCCCTATCGAGGTCGTTCAGGAGTTCACCCCATAGCCTCGCCTTCGACCGCCTGATCGCTACTCTTAACCTACGTCTATCCTCCCGCAGCTCATCCCAATAAGTTTGAATGTCTACGGGAGGTAACCTATTCCTCGCTCGCGCTCGCGTGAGCCTTCTTCTACTCGCGTTACATTTTCGGCGCAAGTCTGATATCTCCTCATTCCACCAATAGGTGGTCGGCTTCTTGGCTGCTCCTCTGCTCGGCATCGCCGTGTCCGATATATCCTGAAGTGCTCGGTCTATCTTCTCAGCTTCCGAGGTGCCGTTGCCAGGAGTGTGAGTCCACGCTGTGAAGACCGCTGCTGCCTCCATTAAATCTAGGTCGGCTTTCCCGACCGCCCATCTGGGGAAGGCTCTCAACGCTGTCTTCCCCGTAGTAGGCCCGACCAGGGAAGTCCCAACCTCCATCACAATGTATTTGTGGTCCGAGAGGGACTCCAGCCCAGCCTCGACTCTCCAGGCCGAGATCCTCCTTGCCGCGGTAGGAGTCGCCAGCGTGATATCGACGCATGAAACGCCCCGCGGATGGACGCACGTTGGTTCACTTCCCTCATTAATAATCTGTAGGTCCATTAACCCCATCCAGCTCGCAAGGATAGCTCCTCGCCTGTTAGGCCGCCCAGGGTCCCATGCGTGGGCGCGCGCATTGAAGTCTCCCATAATCACTACTGGATGACCTCTTACTCCCAGGAGTCTGCTCTCCAGCTCGTGCAGTCCCCTGAAGAATTCCGTTTCGCTCAGTCTGGGGGAGAAGTAGCACGAGACCACGACTAAGTCACCCCAGTCCACCGCCACGAATTTCGCGCCCCTCCATTTCAGCGTACACGGCACCGCCGCTCGGCTCCATTGCCACGTAATGGCCGCCGAGGGGGGATCGTCACTGGAGGATACCCAGCAGCCACTGTCCGGGATGCCGCTGGGCTCCGCAATAGCCACTATCCCCAGGCTTAACTCCTCACTCACCCTTGCAATTAGGTCTTGCGATGGTCGCGACCTATTAACGTTAATGTGGGCCAATCTGGTCATTTTCTACTTCCATATTGTCTGGCACCTCCATTGGTAGTGCCGGGGCTCCCCGATCAGCCCCATCGGATGTCCCCTCGCTTCTCACCCGCGTGTCCTCGTGATTGGGTGCCTGTCCGCGCCTATTGTATGGCGCACACTCGGTCGCGCCCGCACGGTGTCCCGACGGTAGTCCCCGCCCCGCGCACACCGGACACTTTGGGGGTTTTCTACATCCCGCCGCTCTGTGCCCATCACTTCCTCCGCACTGGAAGCACCAGTCAGTTCGATCCACTTGACTCAGACAGTTGGCGCGAGTGTGCCCCACAGCAAAGCAGCGGAAGCACTGAAGCCTCCGCTTTGCCAGGGGCACCATCCCCGCCATAGTCCAGCCCACTCTAACTCGTCCGTCACCTAGCAGTTTGTTAGCGCAGGCTAGGGGGCATTGCACCCACACTGCATTCAGGCCTCCCCTCCCAGGCCTGAGGGGACCGACCCTAACATCCGCTAACCGCACTTGACCGTTCCTCGCTATTGCTTCGGCCACCTCCTCAGTAGTGACGGACTGGTCGATGTCAATCAATCTCAGCTCCGCCCTTCGCACTGGTCTCACCACTTGTACCTCCTTATATTCGGTTTCTGCTAGGACCCCCTTTATCCTGTCTACTAGGGCCTCCGCCTTGGCCCCAGCTTCTTCGCCTCCCGGAATCTCTATCAGAAGGCCTCCCGCCTGCGCCTTTCTTATTCGCGTGTTCACGATGCTGAGGTCGTCTAACGAAATTTTGCTCCTAGCGAGCTTCATCACCTCAGCATACGTGACACCTCCCGACCTGTCCTTATCCTCCGCACATTTTATGAGGACCGCGGCCGTCCTCGGCGCCCGGAACTTGTTCTCTCTCACTAGAAGGGGTCGCCCCCCTGCGCCTCCCGGGCCCCCCACACGTGGGCGGGTCGCAACACCAGCAGAGGCGGGCCCTCTCCGTGTCCCACTACGCGCACTCACTCCCGCTGCGCCTTTGCTCGCGCCAGTCCGTCGCACTCCGGCGTTCGTGCCCCCCACTGTGGGCGGTGGCACAGAATCTCGTTTTGAGGTTTTCGCGCCCCTCATTGCAGCACTCGCGTCCAGAGCCGCTTTTTTCTGCTCTTTCTTTCTCAATCGCTTGCGCGCCCTCTTTGTTCTCGCCTCCACCCAGGCCTCTCCGTCAGCCGGGTAGTCCGTCGGAGGCGGCGAGGTCTCCGGGCCCCAATCATCCTCGACCTCCACTCCGTCACCGTCACGCACTGTCCCTTCTCTTGTTCGTTCCGCGTACGAACTCCCCCGTTTATCAGTCACTGCTATCAGACCAGTGTCCACTAGCGCTTTCTGCCCCGTCTCACCTATCCTTGCTAGTCGGGGGGGCCTGTCCTCGAGTCTCTTACGGACTCCGCCAATCGATGGCCGATACGCCGGAGGGAGGCTTTCCGCTGCCATATCAGCACCGCCACTCCTCGTCGGCCTCTCTCCCCTATCTCGTCCCCGAGTCCTCTTCGGTGGATCCGCGCCGCTAGTCTCTCCATCCGAGGAAAGGGTAAGTCTCCTGCTTCGACCTCATTCACCTCTTCTGTCCTCCAGGTTCTGGACAGTGTTCTGTAGAGCACTTATCTGGTCCCTCATAGTTTGTCTTTCCCTTCTGAGGGTATCGACCTCCCGGCGAAGTTTAATAACCTCCTTTTCTAATGCCAGGTTATTAGCTCTGATTTCATCCGTAGGTCCCGTGCCTCTCAATATCTCGGATACAAGCCGCTGGACCGCAATCTTGGCTACGTTCACGCCCACTTTAATTTGACGGCGAAAATCACCCCTCATTGATGACGTGCGTCTTTCAGCTTCCCCAGCGGTCTCCAAAACTCTCAGTATCTCCGCCATGATCGTCTTTGGAGACATCTGGGGAAATAATGCCGTCACCTCTTCTACAGCGTCTTTCTGACAGGATGTGAGCCTATCGTCCAATAGGCATTCCACAAGGCCCCTCCTCTTTTTTAATCCATGGCCGCCCCTCTTAGATATTTGGAAGAAGTCTTCCCTATCCAGCTCATCATCCTCGAATTCCATGCGTCTCGAGCCGAGTCTGGATAGGGCGTGCGACCCTGGGTCGTTCGAGCCCTTGGGTTTCCGCCCCCTCTTCTTCCCCTTTCTGGGGACCTGTTCAAATGAGGAGGACAAGTCCTCTTCCGTGTCCTCTATTGAAATCGAGATCGACGGTGTCAAC